>NC_081428.1:32311577-32441577 GCF_949786415.1 Peromyscus eremicus
CATTCTATTATTCTTTGTTATTGGGAAATTAAAGTCTGAAGAGGAGTATTAAACTATTCCCTAAAATCCAAGTGTTTTATGGTAAACACCCAATCTGATCAGTGATTAAGTTGTACTAGAAAGATTTTACCCTTGTTTCTAATTAAATAACCCATTTGCACTATTTTCTTTAGAGTCATGCTGTGGATATTGCTTTGTATGCTGTGAATGTGTTGCTCTGATTGGTTAATAAATAAAATGCTTATTGGCCAGTAGCCAGGCGGGACAAAGAGAGAGGAGAATTCTGGGAACAGGAAGACTGAGTCAGGAGTTGCCAGCCAGACACAGAGGAAGCAAGATGTGAAGACAAATTAAAAAAGGTACCGAGCCACATGGCTCCACATAAATAAAAATTATGGGTTAATTTAAGTGTAAGATCTAGCTAACAAAAAGCCTGAGCCATTAGGCCAAACAGTTTTAATTAATGTAAGTGTCTGTGTGTTTATTTGGGTCTGAGTATCTGCTGGCCAGGACAGGACGGGAGAAAATTCCAGCTACAGAGTCAAGTTATGACACCAATATTTCTAAGGATTTAAACATAAAAAGAGCCAAGTTTCTATTTTAAGCAGAAACAATATATTTGGCACATGAAAGACCTGATATTTGTCCTCTAGTTACAGTAGCTTATAATGATTGATATGCCAATAGACCACATGTCAAAGGATTTCCATGACCACTGAGGAGAGAAATAAAAGCTGTACTAAAATATAGATTTTTCAAGTTGAGATGTAGCTCAATGGGTAAAATGTTTGCCATGAAACCATGAAGACCTGAGCTCAGAACCCCAGTATACACATAAAAGCTGGGTATGGTGCCATTTTCTAGCAATACCAAATTTGGGGCCAGAGACAGACAGATCCTCCAGGTTTGCTGACCATAAGTCTAGCTAAACAAGTGAGCTCCAAGCTCAGTGAGATACCATGGCTCAAAACATCATGTAAAGAGTGATAGAAGACATCTGATGTCAACCTCTGGCCTCTGTGGGCACAGGTATGTGTACATGTACCTGCACATACCACACACTCATAAAACCTACCTTGAACTTTTTCAGATTCAGGTGGCTATCTGTTCTTCCTAATGCAATTTACATACAATCACCAAGGAAGAAGAACGTTTACACAAAACAGTTTTTCAATTCTGGGATGAAGTGTATGACAAACAGATTGAAGGATATCATACCTTCATCAACCCTAGGGCCATTATTGGGTGCACTTTCTTGTTCATCACACAGACTACATTTGCTGCTTCTGCCCCATATTTTTTGTATATTCAATATTAAGTGCCATCCTATGCAAATATATTCACACATTGAATGCAAGGGGATGATTACCATAATGATTCTGAAACTGTTTTCATTTCAGAAGGGAAATTCTATTTCTCAAGGGCACATAGTTTTGCCCCTTAATATATGTTTTTTTGAGTTTCCAATATAAATACATTCATCTTTCTGTCCTGAAATTATTAATGACATTTTTGCAAAGCTAAGCTATATTTGCCTCTTTATAAAAAGTTTTAATAATTTTCTTTGTTACATCACAGTTGCAGAGTAACCATAGCAACCAAGTTATTAGTTATTACTATGTGACTTCCATGTCTAGAATGTGCAAGAAATAGAAATATAATTAAAACACATTAAAAATATTCTTTCAGCTTCACAAATACATTTTTGACAATGTCCTTGAAATCATCTTGCTTTAGTAAATCATTATTAAAATTAAAGTTAAAAAATTAAGCTTGTCTAATATATTTCTCTACTGAATCATTCAAAAGCAATAAAGACAACATTAGGCCAACTCACAGATGAGGTCAAAGATAGTCTGGTTTTGTGCATATCATCATTGTCTGTGAAATCTAGGTATTTGGGGTCACATTTTAAAAAAGAAAATCTGGTATTTTAGGTCTGCTGTGCCTAAGGACATTATGAGTCCTGTATTATCTTAGTCTGAAATTTGCCAGATTCCCTTTTAGTTTTTTTTTTTTCTATAGGTTCAGGCACTGGTGCTATGGAATGTCCAGTATGTTGTGAATAAATAAAATGCTGATTGGCCAGTAGCCAGGCAGGAAGTATAGGATAGGTGGGATAAACAGAGAGGAGAGGCTGGGAGGTGGAAGTTGGGAGGAGACGCCAGCCTGCCATCCAGGGAGAAACATGTAAAAACAACAGGTAAAGCCATAGAACATGTGGCAACATATAGATTAAGATAAATGGTCTGAGTATAAGTGTAAGAGCTAGACAATAGTAGGCCTGAGCTAATGGCCCAGCAGTTTAAATAAGATTAAGCATCTGTGTATTTATTTTATAAGTGGGCTACAGGACTGCCGGGGTTTGGCAGAACCTGGAGAGAAAAACTCTAACTACACACTGGTCTGTATTTCTTTATACAAACAAACAAACAAGCAAACAAAAGCTTAACTTTGGAATGGAGGAAAAGTTACAAAGATACCTTTTCCAAAAATCTCATTTAATTTTAGTAACTTACAAGACTTTGCTCTTATATTATTATGGTGTATATGTCAAAATAAATAAATAAATAAATAAATAAATAAATAAATAAATCACTTAATGCACTAGACTGTGGAATTTATCTATGCTTCATCAGTCATTCTATTGAAATGTTTTTATGTTCAGGATTTCATTCATGAAAATTATTAGTTATGTTTCTATAATTTCTTTGGGTCTAGAGCTATACCAGTTTTGGATTTTAGCATGCAGAAGTGTTGCATAGAATGTGTCTTAGTTTGGCAAATTCTAAAACAACTTGATGTTGTGTGTTTGGGGAAGAATATTACTTAGCTGATATTCCTTGATGTCATGATGTGTCAGGAGCACATGGTGGTGACATAATCAAGAATTGATGAATAACAACAACTTATTTAAGTTACTATTTTCTTTATACATTTTATGTGTATCTAGTTCTTTATATATTCCAGACATTAATTCTCTGTAGGAAATATAGCTGTAACAGATTTCCACCTATTCTGTAGGTTGCCTTGCTGATTTATTCAAGTTTCCTTTACTGTACAGATGTTTCTTAACTTTTCAACATTCCACTCATCAATTGTTGTTCTCAGTTACTAAGTGACTGGAGTCCTATTTAGGAAGTACTTACCTATGACTAATGGTGACATCCTGCCTTGTCTCTAGCACAGTGGTTCTCAACCTGTGGGGCATGACCCCTTTGAGGGGTCAAATGACACTTTCACAGGGGTCACATATCAGGTATTCTGCATATCAGATATTTACATTACTGTTTCATAAGAGTAGCAAAATTAGACTTATGAAGTAGCAAAGAAATAATTTTATGGTTGGGAGTCACTACAACATGATGAACTGTACTAAAGGGTCGCAACATTAGGATGCCTGAGAACCACTGCTGTAGATGTTTCATAGTTTCAAGTTTTAAGTTAAAGTCTTCAATCCATTTGAAGTTGATTTTTTTTTGGGGGGGGCGAGAAATATGGGTTTAGTTCTACTCTTCTACATGTAGATGTTTAGTTTTCCTGGAACCATTTGTTGAAGTTGGTTTCTTTTCTCAAGTGTATATTTTTTCTGGTGCTTTAGTTAAAGGAAGCGGGCTATAATCAAATGGGCTTAACTCTGGGTCTTCCATTCCTTTCAATTCCATTGTATTATATTAAATCCATCTATATGTCTTTTTGTGCCACTACTATACTATTTTGTTTTGTTTTTACTATGGTTCTGTCTTGAAATTGAAATCAGGTATGGCAATGCCTTCAGAATTATTATTATTTTTTTTGCTAAGATTGCTTTGACTATTGATCTTTTGCTTCCCTGTGCCCTGGTTTCAGTTATGTTGCTTTGATAAAATACCCTGGCAAAAAGTAACTGAGGGAGGAAGTTTATTTGAACTAGTAATTCAGGTCACAAACCATTGGAGAAGAGCACTCACCACGGAAGAAGTTTTAGGAGGTGATAATATCTCATCTGTAATCAGGAACAGAGTACAAGAGACACATGCACGCTTACTCCAAAGTTCACCTTCTCCACTATTAGACAGTCCAGGAGCCGAGCCTAGAGAATAATGCTGCTCACAGTGTTCTGCATCTTCCCATGTCAGTGGATATAACCAAGACAAGCTCCTACAGATGTTCTCTAAGACCAATGTGATGGAGACAATTCCTCAGCAAAAAGCTTCCCAGGTGATTCCAGACTGTGTCATGTTGACCACTAAAACTAATCATACCACTTCAATTTTAAGGTTGTTTTTTCTATTTATGTGAAAAATGACATGGGAGTCTTCATTGGGATTACCTTAAATCTGTAAAGTACTTTTGGAGATTGGTTGTGTTTGCAATACTGACTCTACCTACCCACAAGCATGAGATATCTTTCTGTCACTGGGTTGAAATGAAGCCAAAGCAGAGGAAGCCAGGTCTCCAATTTGGTTTCCAGAGGCCCGATAGGACTGATACCTGGAGAATGGTCACAATAACCTTTTCTACAAGTTTATACACTTACTGGAACAGTAGGCAAACAAGGACAGAAAGTCTCATTTATCCCATTAAGCTTCTCTGTATTGTTTTGAAATCTGTATTTTTTTCATTTCTCTACTGAGTAACCCCAATTTTATTAACCTTTCAAAGAGTTTTCTTTTACATTTCATGAATTTTACTTGAATTAAATCAAATTTTACACTCTTTTGTATCTGACTAAAAACATGCATCAGGCAGAAGACACTTGAGAGGACCCTGCCCACTGCCACACAGGGCAGGAAGGGCAGGAGCCACTAAGATGAGCAAGTATATGGTGGAGAGATGGGAGATAATGAGAAGCAGAATGCTTTGGGTACAACGAAGAGATGCAGAACTGGAGAGTAAGGAATACCCTAATAAGAGTAGCCTGTGCTGCCAAGTGAGGCCAGGGTGATGTCCCAGCCTTTGCTGCTACCAAGGGTCATGTCTGGGTTCACGTCCCTGCAGCAGCAGGGGTCTCAGTTGATATCCATGGCCCATGAAACCATCAAAGGACATGAAGATGTCCCTGGTCTGGGATGCCACAATGGGTCATGATGATGTCTAAGGGCTGTGCAGGGCTGGCCCTGCCCCTCAGCAGCTGCAGCACTAGGGAGAACAGGCCCTGCACCTCGCCTGGGTAGCACAGTCATGTAGACAAATTTATAAATGGTCTTATTAAATGAAAAACATGGAGCCAAATATAGGGGTTAAAGCCTTAGAGAGATCAGGGAAATAGGGAAAGTCACCAGTCAATCTTACCTCACCAACTCCGCAGCTTCCAAATGGGAGCTACTTCCTGTCTTAACCATGCCTTTATTGCCTTGCTGTTCTGGTCCCTCACTGGCTATCTTAGCCCACTTACCTCACTTCCTTGTCACTGTCTGTCTGTACAGACCTCCAGGTCTCTATGATTGGTACTAGGATTAAAGGTGTGTGTCACCACGCTTGGCTTTGTTCCCTAGCATGGCCTTGAACACACAGAGACCCTGCCTGATAAGTGTTCAGATTAAGAGTGTGTGTGCCTGACTTTCTGCTTACCTAAAATGGCTGGCCTTTTTGCCCTGATCTCCAGGCAAGCTTTATTTATCAAAGCATAAATAAAATATGATCACATTTCAGCACAAATAAAATATCGCCACACAGTAGAGCTGGCCCTGGTGGTGTGGTTAGGGAAGAGCTGGCCCTGAGGGCTTGAGAGCAGAAGAGCTGGCCCCACCCCTAGCTGGCTATGGTACTCAGGTGAGCTTGTCCCGCCTCTCCCCAGGGCAGTGCTGGAGAGCTGACCCAGGTGGTGTGGATGAGGGAGAGTTGGCCCTGATGGCATGAGCACAGGAGAGCGGGTTCCACCTTTCCAGCTGCCACAGGCAGGAGAGCTGGCCTCATCCCTTGTCTGGGCAAAGTGGAAGAGCTGGTCCTGATGATGTGGGTGCAGAAGAGCATGTAGGCTGAACAACTCAGCTACCACCCAGGCCCAGATCCAGCTCTTTGAGTTGGCCCACCCCCAAACTTACCCCATCTAAGAATGGGTCAAGTATGTGAAGGGGCAGGATCTACAAACCAAAGCTGCAGGATCTCCATGACACAGGGCAACAGCAGAATATCCGAGAGGAATCCCAGTGAGTAGTCAGTATTGACAGTTTAGCAGAAGCCAGAGGCTTTGGACCAGACTAATAACTCGTTATAATGAACATCTTCAGGTAAAGCCATTTGGACAAAGGGGTATACTGTGTGAGACACTGTGGCACACTGCAGCTTCCACAGCAAGATTTTTGTTTTGTCTTGATTTGCTTTTATGTTTTGTTTTTACCAGAGGTTTCAAGGGCAGAGGGCTGATACGGAAGGATGGGGAGATGAGTGGTATTGGTGTGCATGATGTGAAATTCACAAAGAATCAATAAAAAGTAAAAATAAAAAAATAAAAAACCTGGAAGAAAGTATTTGTGAAATGCTGCCATCTTACCTTTTCAAAGTTGAATAAATATAATGACTATTTCTGCTTTTGCCTGTTGATAAGCATTTATTTGTATTACTTCTAATCTGGGAGTGAGTATGACTGTAGCTGTGACAATGACTCTAATTTGTGTCATTTTGGACATTGTGTAGCTAAGGTATCTATGTATATATATGAACAAATCACAAATCCAATGAAGAAGCATTTTGTGAGAATTTTTGTTTAATAAGAACTTACTGTTTGTTTGTTTGTTTTTTAGAGAGATGAATCAATAGTCATTGAGGTGAGCAGAGAGTAAGTCCTAAAGTATTTACAAATTATGGCTTCAACAGATGACTTTTTCAAGAACATCTCCACATTTTTATCACTTGAGAAATTTATTAATGATAGTAGAGCTCAAAGTGCTAGCAACAAAGAAGTTAAGCAAGTCTATCATTAAAATCAAATAACACCTGTATTCAACTGTATTGTTCTTTGGTTCTCAGCAATTTGAGGGAAAAATGTCTAGAAATGTCTAGAACTGTCTAGAATTCAAATCGGAGTATTGTGGTTTAGAGGTGAAATATCCCCCATAGACTCACATGTTTCAAAAACTGGTTCCCAGAGGAGGGTAAGACTTAAGGTGGGGTATAACTATAGGGAACTAAGTCACTGTGGACAGGTCTTCTTGTCAGATATTTCTTCAGAGAACCTAGACAAATAAATAATAAATGCTAGTTGTTAATGGCCTATAATTTTCTGTCTAGTGAAAGTGCCACAAAATATCCCCTCTTCCATGTTAACAGGTCCATTGATATTGCCATTGTTCTGGTCTTGTATATGCTGTCATTTCTGGGAGAGATTGTCTCACAGCAGACTTTCTGATATTTTGGCTGTTACAATATTTCCACCTTCCTTTCAGCAATTTTTCCTGAGTCACAGACACAAAAGTTGTGATGTAGATGTAGCCGTTATGGTTGGGCTCCCTATGATCAATTGATCTCTGCATTTATATCCTGGTATAATTTTCTGTGATGACATCTGTCCTAGCTAGTTTTGTGTCAGCTTGACACAAGCTAGAGTCATCTGAAAGGATGGAACTTCAATTGAGAGAACACCTCCATAAGATCTAGCTGTAGCGCGTTTTCTTAATTAGTTATTGATATGGGAGGGGCAGCCGGTTGTGGGTCATGTTATCCCTGGGCTGATGACCTTTAGTTCTATCAGAAAGCAGACTGAGCAAGCCATAATGAGCAAGTTGGTAAACAGCACCCTCCATGGCCTCTGCATCAGCTCCTGCCTCCAGATTCTTGACGAGTTTGAATTCTTGCTTTGGCCTCCTTCATGGACTGTAACTCTGGGTATGTAAGCCAAATAAACTCTTTCCTCCACAAGTTGCTTTTGGACCTGGTACATAGTAATTCTAGCTAGTGCAGTATTCACTTGCTATAGAGAGAAGCTTCTTTAATGAGTGGTAGCTATGCTTATATCTAAAGATTTGAAGCTAGAAACCACAGATGAAAGAGAACATTTGATGTTTGTCATTCTGGGTCTAGATTAATTCACTCAATATATTCTTTTCTACATTTATCAATTTACTTGAATTATCATGATTTCATTTGTCTTAATAGTTGAGTAGTATGCCATTGTGTTAATACACCACATATTTATTATCCATTCGTCTGTTGAAAGATATTTCAATTGTTTCCATTACTTAGGTATCTGTCTATCATCCTGAACAAATTAGGGGAGGGAGACAAGTAGAGGAAGCGGTAGTAACCAGAATGCACTTTATACATGTAAGAAATTGTCAAATAATTACGTTCATAAAACTGTATCATGCTGAATAGTAGTATAGTCATTAATAACACTTAAAAATTTTACTAATATTTTGGGTAAATGTGTGTATTTGTCTGCTTGTATATAACTAAAGAATTTCAAAGAAGGTTTTTAACTATAATGATAGTGAAAGATGGTAAAATGCCATGGATCATTAATTAGATGTTAATCAAACACTCAGTCTAGAAGTATTGTATATTGAATATAGAACTTTTAACTAATTTTGAGGTTCAGGTAAAGATGTATAAATTTTAGTATAGTATCCCTCCAGTATTCTTATTTATCATATATTCAAATTTTACTTGGCTCTGTGATTTTTTATTTTCTAAGTATAGAACCCTTGGACTGAGATGATGTCAGGGATCAATTAGTGTTCTCTTGACTTCATAATCCTTGATGGACAAATACCAAAGGGCTGACTTCTTACAAGGTATGTAAAATTTATATTGCTGATATTAGACAGTAAAATTTTTGTGGCATTTAACTCATTAAATCTAGTGGTTTTTATCTTACAGAACAAGGTAGTAACAAAACCACTTTTAACAGTTAAAAAATGGAAACTTGGGGCTGCGGTTGAAGTGGGCAGCATGGTTGTTAGTGTCATCGCTGAGCCCCACAGGAAGAGCTAACTGTGCCAACAGACGGCCATCCTATTTGCAAGATTGATCTTGCCTTTCTGGCACCAGGGTTTGACGTCAGTTTTGCCAGAATGGTCAGCATGTAGTGTGTTAATTGCTGGCAGGGGCCACCCAACGATGGTAAAGCTCAGCTCACAGTGGGTCCCTGATGAACAAACACAAGCAGCTCCCAGCTCTTGCTGAACTGCCTTCAACAACACCACGAGAGAGGACCCCTTTAATATTACATGCATAGTAGGTGGTGAAGAAGAGTTATTTTTGGCTGCGTGCCTGTAACTGTAAAGCCTGCATTGAGTAGCTTTTAAAGGGTCCCCTTTCCATTAAATAAATCAAATGAAAACAGGTAGCAGACAGCTAGTGGTATGGTCCCATACACAATGAAAGAAGGAGAAGGAATTTGTGTTACAGGACAATAACGAGACAACTTCTGTTTCTCAATGGGAATATGTGAGACAAGATGCTGACAGATGGCATCTTCAAGGATAGCATTAGGTACTTTTCACAACTGGAGATGAACAGATTGTTAAAGGTATTAAAGTCTCTAGCATTTTGTATGTGAATTTGTGGGAAGAAACAACCAGAGAATGGGACAGGAAACATATCTCCATAAACAGCCACTGAAGGACACCAATGGTTGTCCCAAAGATCATCTATTCTGTAGCAACTTCCAACAGTGAAAGGAATCACAGAAGTGTATGATGTAAAGGTATGCAGTGACAAACTGAACAGGAGAAACATGATGCCGCGGTTAAACTTAAAGAACAGTAACTATGTACTACATCAACAACTCAGGCAAAAGCACAGAGCTGACTGTCTTTAACTCACAAATGCAGAAGTCTAGAATGAATGTTTAGGGAGGATTGTATTATTATAGAAATTCAGAATCTTGAACATAGTAGCATTGGCTTCCTCCTTCTCAACATAACATTTGTAAATTTACAAAAAAATATTTGGAAAAGTAGAAAAAAACTTTAGAGGAGAATTAAATGTCATCCATATAAAGGGCTTCACAAGGAACCACTATTGGAGAATTTTCTTCACATTAAAGTTTATGTAGAAGGATTTGTGTAATTCTATTATGCTTACATCAAAAGTAATTCAAAATATTCACAGTTTTTCATAGGATAGAGATATTATACTTAGACTTTAGTATAATAGCTGAAATTAAAGTCCTTTTTTGTTTTCTTATGTTTAGTAGCAAAGAAGAGAAATCTATTAGCCTTAGGGGAATATTTTTTCATATGTATAAGGAGCACTTTTTTTTCTGTTTAGATTTTAGCTTTGCATTTTCTGAGGTAAACATCAAGTCAAGGAGACTGAAATTCCTTGACCTTCAGGAATTATTTACTAAATAGATCACAGTTCAGCACCACCTATTCAATAAGTCAAGTCAACTTCTTTAAATATTACTCTTTCTAATTTCTCATATTCAGTTTCTCTTCAAACGGATGTTTTTCCCTCCAAGTGAATCCCATTCTATTTTTTGGTATAATATTAGTAAGGACTTTCACAACGCTGACCTGTAATTGTTACTTGAGTTGGGTGTGGTGGCTCATACCTGTAATTCCAGCATTGTGGAGGCAGGATGCAGCAGCATACCTGGATTAATATCATCGTGAAAAGCAGCTAACATGCTAGATTGAAAATTATGAAAAACTACTCCAAATGCATGCATGATAAATATCGATATTTAAATGGCAAAGGACGGAATTAAGCTTCTATCTCAGATCACACAAAAATGAATCTAAGCAGAACATAGAAACAAATATGAACATCACATTTAAAAATTTCACAAGCCGTGTTGAAGGATATTTTTGTACTCAGAGTGGGAAAGTATTTCTCAAGCAAGCCCAGAAAGAAAGCACACAGGAAAAATCATGATAAATTTGAGTGCATTAAAACAATAATGTTCTTTCTCTGAAAAGTTAACTTCAAGGGAGAAAAGGACAAGCAAACCCTAGGAGGATACTTTTGATAATTCTACAACTCCAAAGTTAGTGTCTATAACAGAGAAAACAAAACATAGCAAGAGGAAAGTCACAATGCATCCAAACCACAATTGACAAAAATTATAGATTATATGAATTGAGAATTTAAAGAAGAGAAAACTCATGTCAGTGGCTTATGAACAACACAACAACAACACCAACAACACACACACACACACAGAGACACTCATGATTAATTAGAAAATGGAAATCAGACTGTCCAATGTTCAATGGTAGCTATTATATAAAAGAATAAACGATGAAATGGATAAAGATAACTAAAACAGCCATCTTAGATTTGGTTCATAAATTTAAGTCTGTAACAGTGATTCTCAACCTATGGGTTGTTATCCCATTAGGGGTCACATATCAGATGTCTGCAGGTCAGATATTTACATATGATTCATAATAGTAGAAAAATTACAGCTATGAAGTAGCAACAAAATAATTTTAAGGTTGGGGATCACCACAACATGAAGAACTGTACTAATTGGTCACAAGCATTAGGAAGGTTGAGAGCCACTGCCCTATAATATATATCATAGAAACTCTTGTATACATAAGATATGTATTAAGATGCTCACAGGAACCACTATTTATATGTATGCCATGACTTTGTCTATGCAGTGCTAAAATTTAATGAATTGATGCTACTTGCATTATTTCAAAATATAATGCTGAATTAAAAATATGATTTAGGATAATATGATATAGTTTTATGGAATTTAAAGTAAACCAAACAATACCATATTATGTTATAATGTTTAGGACAATATAATGTGAAGAGACACTTAAAAATTGATCAAAAATACATTTAGATGACAAATAGAGGGCTATCCAGTCTTTGAAATGCTTCATGTTAAATTACTTTACAGGCTCACATGTATGGATCCTATTAAATTTTTTAATATCTTTTTGTACATCTGAAATATTTTACAATGAAATCCAAGGCATGTGTATTTAGTTGAAGTTACCATTGGTGAACCTTCTGACGCACTAAATACTCACATAACCCATAGTTTAGAAGAAATTTCACTGTATGTTTGCTGATTTTTTCTAATGGTGATCCTATTTTATGAATTAATGCAAATATACACAAATATTTCCCTTTTCATTCACTTTTAAAGGACACTTTAATGATATGCTCTTTGCAGAGCCATTTGATAAAAGACTCAATTTGATTTATTTTTATTTATGATTCTTTAGTGACAAGCACCTCCTGTGAAGGACTTGTGGTGATCCAAGGAGAATGTCAGTCATCAGTTGATCAGCAAGCCCATCTTCAAGTAGCGCATAATCTCTGACAACTATGATGAGAACTTATTCTTCCAGGAGTATACAGAGGACAGACACCTATAGCTGTCATCTGCCAGCTCTAATTTATTAGCCGACTTACAAGCTACCTCCATAGACACCGGTCGCATTCCTTAACCTTGACCTTCCCCACATCTGGAGATTGCTATTTTAGTAAAATGCCCTTCCACACCCTCATTCCAAGTAGAGAAATCAATAAAAAATCATTTTAATGTCAAGCAAAAGAAAGCTCCGCAAGTGCAGAGAGAATGAGAATGTCAGAGAACACAGGCCATGAGTGGCCATTTGTGTGAGTAGTTTCAACACCTGTGCTGGTGCCCACCAATTGCTGCATGATATTTGAAAAGTCACAGACTATTTTAGCAAAGCAAATGCCATTTTACTCATATTTTCATGGACGGCTTTGAAAAGCCGAGTAAAATGCAACAGCATGGAATAGCCATGATGATCAAACTCTGCCTATGTCAACAGAAACATTTGCAGGCTTTCTGGCTTCATTGAGTGGTTGGCAAACTTTCATGAATAGTCAGAACACAGCCAGTACTATGGACCAGAGTATAAAGCAGATGACATGGCTTTGACATATACACATTTTTTTGTAACCCATTCATTTGCAAGTGCAAAAGCCTTCTTTGCAAACTTTTGTAAAACAAATCAAAGGCTACATTGTGTCTATCCCTATGGTATATAGGAGCTGAATGGTATTTCATTTGTGTTTGAGTTTTTATTAAGAATGATTGCCTACGCTCCTTCAGATCTCAGGAGCACTTACCACACAGCTGCATAAAATGGAGATGTGTTTCCTGGCTTATCCATGGGCCCTCTTCGTGTCCTCAGTATACCCTAATGTACGCAATGCGTACACCTACACACACGGCTTCAATCTCTACCTCATTATGTTCATCCCTTGCTTCTTTCTAAGCGGTAGCAAAAAAATCGTGACAGTATTGTGGAAATGAGTTGTATTTTGGAAACACTGCAATAATAACATATGCCCAAAATTAACATTAAAATGTTAAAGCTGTGAAATGCTGAAACCAAATGGCAATTAGTGAGCAGCTGGGTGAGACTGGGTGATCTTGGAACATGCTCACCTGAGCTGCACCAACTGCTATCGTACCCTCCCAGGTGTGAGTAACATGTTCAGGCTGTTGTTTACAGAAAAAATACTAAATTTATTGTGTTTATTAGTTTTTTTCATCAAAAGAGACTTTGTATGAGACTACATTTCCATGGATAGGCTCACAAATTAATTATTTCTAAATGGCATTTTGGGAAATGATGTGTATTACCATTTAGCAAAGTATGCTACTTTCTTATTCTAATAAATTAAAAAATGTCTTTTGGTCATTTTTAATTCCCAAATCTGTTTGAAAAACCTCTAAGCGGTCCTCAGTGTGAAAAAAAATATGTAACTGCATTGCATAGTTCTTTTATTATTGTCTTAGTTCCTAAGATGTCATGCAAAAAATATTTGAATGGAGAAGAAAGTGGGGAGGCAAGAGGCAGTAAGAATAGAGGACAGTCTAGAAAATAAACATGAGGGTGAGCTTGAAGAAATTCCCTGTAATGGTGTAAGAGGCTAGCTTGATTTACAAGGCAAATTACATGAAAATCTCATGTCACAACTGTGATTCTAGAATGAGAGTAAAACAAAACATGTGAACAGGCAATTCACAGTCAGTCACGGAGTTCTAATGGTCATTGCATAAGAAAATGATCTTTAATATCATTAGACAAATGGGGGAGAGGGGAGGTAGAGGAAAGGACTGTGGGGAGTGGAAGGAGGGGAAACTGCAGTTGGATTGTAATGTATGAGAGAAGAATAAAAGCTTCAAAGAAAAAAGGAAATTTAAATTAAATCAGCAAGTCTATTTTTTGACCAGAGTACTAACAAAAGTTAGCTTAACTTATCGAACCATGTCTTGGAATATCTATGAAAAAGACAAATATCATCCACTTAAAAATCTGTGTATTGTCCTATTGATGGTGTCCTTTGACTTACATAAAAATTTCAGTTTCATGAGGTCCCATTTATTAAGTGTTGGTCTTAGCGTCTGCACTATTGGTGTCCTGTTCAGGAAGTTGTCTCCTGTGCCAATGTACTTAAGACTATTTCCCACTTTTCTCTTCTATCAGATTTAATGTATCTGAATTTATATTGAGGTCTTTGATCCACTTGGACTTGACTTTTGTGCACGGTGATAGATACTTGCATTCTTCTACATGCCTACATCGAGTTAGACCAGCACCATTTGTTGAAGATACTTTCTTTGTGCATTGTCTAATTATGGCTTCTTTGTTGAAAACCTAGTGTCCATAGGTATGTGGATTTATGTCTAGATGTTCAATTTGATTACATTGATCAATAGGACAGAACAGCAAGCAGCCTATGGAATGGGAAAAGATCTTCACCCACCCCACATCTGACAGAGGGCCAATTTCCAAAATATATAAAGAACTCAAGAAACTAGACATCACCAAACCAAATAATCCAATTAAATTTGAGTACAGATGTAAACAGAGAATTTTCAGCGGAAGAATCTCAAATGGCAGAGAAACACCTAAAGAAATATTCTACATAGTACATCACGTTGAGATAGGAGTGAGCTTCTACCTATCCTCACAGTGGTCCTCAGTGTGAAAAAAATGTGTAACTGCATTGCATAGTTCTTTTATTATTGTCTTAGTTCCTAAGATGTCATGCAAAAAATATTTGAATGGAGAAGAAAGTGGAGAGGCAAGAGGCAGTAAGAATAGAGGACAGTCTAGAAAATAAACATGAGGGCCATTGCATACCATCTCATAACACAGTGTGTTCTCAATTCCATATTCTGGCCAATTTCAGTTACCAGGACCATAACACTGTGTCGTAAATCTCTAACTATGTAACACTTACTCCCTGAGACTGGGCTTCATGCTGCCCTGCTGGCCTTGAGCTGGCACTGTATCAAGGATGAGACTCTGATAGGGTTGCTTTTGCTTCCAGAGGGATGGGGAAACAGCTGTGCACCACCATGCTTCCTTTACACAGTGCTAGGGATGAGATCCCATGCTTTGTGCTTGCTAGGCAAGCACTCTACCAATGGAGCCACATCTTCAGTTGCAGAATATGTAATACTTTTGAATCTGTGCTGAATGAGCCCTGTTAAAACTGCATGAATTGTGAAACGTGTTCCAATGGAAAAAGACGAAAGAATAGCCATTAAGAGGCTAAATGTGAATTTTCATAAAAAGAAATATTTGCTCCTTGTTTTGTGGTTACAATGACATCTTTCAGCTCTAAATATCAACAAACATGCTTATTAATATTTAATACTAGTAATATTGGTATTGTTAAAATTATATTGTGACCAATATTTTGAAAAGGGGACAGAACCCTGAGTGATTAATAGCTGACAACATTTTGACACATAATTATTAATGTTATATAATTATTTATTGAATCATGAAAGTTATTCTAAGACATACTTTAAAATACGAAAAAGCAAATGTTATATAAGGTATTTGATAATTTTTTTGCCTATAATATGAAAATGCAAAAGGTATTTTTCATGTGTTAATATTTATGTTTTTTAGGACAAAGGAAAATCTCTTGATTGATGTGTATTATGGAAAAGAAAAACGTATAATCTAGACACATCTTTTGATTTATTTAGGATTTTTTTAAACAAATGACAGTCACCCTGTTTCAAACTGCTTAAATTCCTAAAATAAACTTATGAATTAGAAATGTGGAGGGTTTGAGGTACAGCTGATCCATAAATAAACAACTGGAGGGCATAATTTCTATCTCATTCTCTATGTGAAGTGCCAGCCTGTAGACTGAATTGCATGTTAACAAATGTAGCCATCTCCATATTTACATCACAGTGATTTATGTCTTATAAAGAGAAACTGAAACTAAAGCTTAAGTTAGATATCTGTCCCAGTTTCATTTCTATTACTGTGATAGAATACCTTTGACCAAAAGCAATTTATTGGGAACAAGTTTTGTTTTGGTTTAAATTACAGATTATAGTCCATCATTGTGGGAAGTCAAGGCAGGAACTTTGAACAGCTAATCAAATCACACCTACAGGCAGGAACAGAGAAATGAATGTATACATGTTCATTTGCTTATTGCTTGCTTGTATTTAGTTTGATTTATTCACTCTTGCATGGTTTGAGACCCTCTTGCCTAGGGAATGGTACTTCCTATAGTGGGCTGGGTTTTTTCATATCTATTAATTAGCCAACTCAAAAGAGACAATCCCTCAATAATAATTTTTCACCAGTGATTCAAGGTTGTGTTAAGTTGACAGTTAAAACTATATATCACAATAATCTCCATGATCACAATATCTCTATAAATTAATGATAAATATCTATATAATTCTCTCTCTAAATATAAATATTATTGTAATGTTATAAATTCAAAATTAAAATGTGTTAAAGCTTGTGGTATAAGAAATAGTGGTTAGCAAATACTCTGTGTCTGTGTAAATGGGTTAAAGATTAACTAAATACAAATTTGCATGGAATTCACTAGAGAAAATTTGAATAATCAGCAATAGGAAGAAGTTCATCCATAGAGCGTTTGAGTCCAGTGGTGTAAAATACAGCCTATGAGACCAAAGAGACATACTTTGTTCCTATGGATCTACGTCAGCCAAATGTTTTCCATAAACTAAGGGCCTCCTATGTTGTCTGTGGCTACTTTTGCCTTCATCTGATACATTTTTGTGTCCCCTCTTCCAACTATTTCATAGCTGACGTCATGTAAAAGTCAGGAAATACAGCAGCAGTTAGAACTGCAAAGCCTTCTAGGAACTAGAAATATTGATGAGCTGATTCAGAGTAAGAACACTGCAACTGGACATCTTGCTTCTGAACCAGTGTCATCATCAAGGATTAAAAGGAACACAGTTCAGAATCAAATTGACTCTTGTCTTCTTGCGAGCTCATCCTAGGCTTCAGTAGACTTTAGTTCTCTTATAGTTGTATTCTTTTATCAGTTCCCTTAGCAGGTGTTGGCTCTTAGGTGTAAACACACCCTTCTTTGCTTTCTCATTCTAGAGCTGAACTTTCCCAGTAATTCTTTTATTATAATTATTATTAAGAAATTTTCCATTTATTTTACATACCAACCACAGATTCCCCTGCCCTCCTTCTTCCCACCCTCCAGCCTTTCCCTCAACCTACTCCTCATTCCCACCTTCTCCAAGGCAAGGTCTCCCATGGAGAGTCTGCACAGCCTGGTACATTCAGTTGAGGCAGGTCCAAGCCCCTCCCCTCTGCACCAAGGCTGCGCAAAGTGACTCACCATATGCACTAGGCTCCAAAAAAAAAAAAAAAAAAAAAAAAAAAAAACCCGGCTCATGGAACTAGGGATGGTCCCGATCCCACTGCCTGGGGACCCCCTAAACAGTTCAAGCTAAATAACTGTCTCACCTATCCAGAGGGCCCAGTCCAGTACCATGGGGGCTCCTCAGCTATTGGTCCACAGTTCATACATTTCCACTAGTTTGACTAGTCATCTCTGTCATTTTTCCCATTATGGTCTCCATGTCCCTTGCTCATAGAATCCCTCCTCTCTCTCATCGATTGGGCTCCTGGAGCTTGGCATGGCACCCGGCAGTGGATCTCTGCATCTGCTTCCATCAGTGTCACCGAATGAGGGTTCTCCGATGACAGTTAGGGTATTCAGTCATCTGGCCACCAGAGTAGGTCAGTTCAGGCACCCTCTTGACTATTGCTAGTAGTCTATGGTAGAGAATAGAGAGCTGGCTCAGCGGTTAAGAGCACTGACTGATCTTCAAGAAGACATGGGTTCATTCCCAGGTCATCAGGTGTCTGATCATGCCAGGATAAAAAAGGGGGGAAAAAGATGGATGTGATCTAAGGAAGTTAGATATACCCATGAAAACACAGGCAATAGATAATACCAGTAATTCTTTTCCAGTCCAAGTAACGTGGAACTTTCCAGGAAAAGATTCCGAAGGGATGACAATCGACATCAAAGAAAGGGGCTCTTGCTTCCTTGTCCCGTTCTATGTCGGAGGCATAAGGGCCCTCCCTCTATTCTGAATTTCCCAACTCTTACAGGGATCAGTGTTCCTTCTGTTTATTAATTATTGCTCCCAAGAAACCCAGTGAGTATCTTTCCCATTATTGTGCCTGGCCAGCCTTCTGCAGACCAGCTGGAAGGCAGGGAAGGTCAGGAACCTTCTCTGCTTACCAAAAAGCCCTATAGCTACAGCCTCTCAGTGGTCTGTAGATTAAATCTTCGAGGGTCCTTCTCATGTTTGATCTTCTAAGGTACTGTGTATAGGCAATAACTGCTCTTATCTTTTATTACTCCTACATCCTTTTTGAGCTTTCTTTTGGCATACGCAGAAATTAACCACGCTCCAATACAATTGCTGTTGAATGGTCACTCGCTAAGAATGAACTGTTTCTATTAGATATTTGATCATATCTCTTGTTTATAATTATCTCTTAACCATTCCTCAGTTATCTCAATTTAAGAAATGCTGCAAGATAATGTATAAATCAATGTCAGTTGTTATCTGCTGGGTAAAGCAAAGACAGTTTTCCCTAAGAGTGAGGCCCCTGATTATTTGACCACACTTCAGTGGACGACCACACATGCACAAACAGCTGGGTAGCACAAATTACTCTTAAAGAATTAAAAAAAAAGAGGATACTAAGTTTGGTGGGTAGGAAAGGGAGGATGGTTCTGGGAAAGGTTGGGAGAGGTGGTTAATATGACCAAGACACGTACTAAATAAACTAGAAACTTTCAGAGAACAACAACAAAAAGTTAGATATAAATATGCAGGTATCTAACTAACCACTCCTGGCTAATCTGACTGTGCAGGGCAAAGCCCTCTGCTTTGATATAAAAATTACACAGTATCAATTTTTTGATACCAAAATGTTCACATTTTATTTATTTGTTATTGACTTAATTATTACTATTTTCTTAACGAGAAAAAAATTATTTGTTTTGATTTCAAAGCACTTTTAAAATACCTGCCATTCTTACCTTGGGAAAATGTTCTTTTAAAATATTCTTTAAAACTAAGTCAAAAAAGTAAGAGGCATAAGTAATGGTAAGAAATTAGATTTTTCTCCCCCTCTGGGTGCATGATGAATAGTTACATGGAGTTATCCATCTATGCCCTAATTAATTTTACATGTATTGTTTTGTAGAAACCCACCAGGAATTCACTCATTTAAAACATACAAAATGAGCTACCATTTCAGTTTTTTTTTGAGAAACACATACTATTCACAATGCTATTTCAGGAATTAACTTTGTCATTTCCTAAAGAGATATTGTATTTCATTTTAATTTCATGTTGTATGCTTTTCCATATAATTAAAAGAAAATTAATATACTACAAATACCACCAAAAAGAAACCTGGGAACTTGGCTCTTGATAATTGGAACTGCTTTTCAACTGTAAATTGCTCATTTGGTGACCATTTAATTCACATACTTAAAAAAAATACAATTGAAAACAGTGCTACTTGAAGTTCAATTTATTTTTTCTGATGCATAACAATTTTGTTACCAAAATGGGAAATTGATGGAAAAGGATTAACATTATGCCTACTGGGAGTCATCAAAGCATATCTCAAAACAAAAATGGAACATACAGTAGTGATATAAATTTACTGGAAAGAATTGGAGCTGGGAGTAGAGAGAGACTCCATAATCAAGAAAAACAAGGTAAAATTTTTTTGGTAAGCTATGTTTCTGGCAGAAAGTAGATGGCAAATGTAATATAATATCCTTTTCTTAAAAGATAGTTATAAAAATTATTTGCAATTTTGTGGGAAGGATGCAAAAAACCCACAGGAGGTGATACTATACTCAGGAAGAAATTCTCAGGAAATCTGTTACTACTTCCGAGCCCTGACAGGTGTCTGTGCTGGGGAACCAGGTACAAGAACCTAGAATGAGGGAGCTCTTTAGAGGAACTTGTCTGCCATCAGGTGAGGGAAGGAACCACAGCAAGTAACTATGACATGGTGTGTTTGGGAGAATAAAGCCCTTCATCTCATCCTGTACTCTGACAAGCTAAGAAACCTCCCACTGGCCTACATTAATAAGAAATCAGAGGAATCTAAGGCAGTCTACAGATGTCCTTCATCTCACCTTTTGGGAGAAATAACTATTGTAGATAAAAGACACTTAACATAGCACACATTGGTGTATTATTCTTTATCCATTGAAACCTCAAAGCCTTCTTCAATGCCAAATGATGTATACTATGTATCGTGTGTAAAGTAGATGGAGAACTAAGAGGAAGAATAAACTTGTTGGGCAGTTAAAATATTGCAAACAGTTGATCTGGATGCTGTGGAACGCACCTGTAATCCCAGCATGTATGGTAGGCAGAGACAAGAAAATGACCCAGAAGCTTGCTAACCAGACAGCATGGCATTTATAGCCCAGCAGAAAGGAAGGCGAGTCCCTGCCTAAATAAGGTGAAGGTGAGAACTGACTCCAGAAAGTTGGCCGGCCTCTGACCTACACATAAATGCTGTGGTACTTACACAACTGTACACACACACACACACACACACACACACACACAACTCTCAGACTCCCACACATTCTCACATACTCACACACAGCTCTTACACTTAAGTACATTCTCAAATATTTTCATACATACATACTAATAATAACTAAGATTTTAAATTTAAACACTTTCTTTTAAACAGAGAACTGGTATAGACTTCTATATATGTATGTCTAACAAAAAGTATTGTTGAATTGTTTAATTTTGACAATATTTCAAAAGCATTTTATATATGAAAAGGATATGGTTAAGACAAAAATGTCTCTTGTCATTAGAAGTAATATTTTTGATGTGTTTAAAGTGTTCATAATTCATGAATTTGTCTTTTTAAGGTTTTGTGTAAAATGAAATATACTTTTCATTCTGTTCCTAATGTACACTTAAGTTGAGAAAGTCAGTCATGTAAAAATGGTGTTGATGTTCATCATCCTATGATGCCATACATGACATTCATTTAGTTAGCAGTGTTCTACTGATTTTAACCACATACCTTCTGAAAGGATTTGTAATCTACTGTCAGTGCTGTGTTACTGGGAGTATTTTCTGTTCTGGATTTCTTATCATGATTCAGAAGGTGGCTAGTTTAGCTTACAAAATAATGTTTAGATTGTTATTAATTAATCAAAATAATTTAGAGAGAGTATGTAGAATTAAAAGACCCTTCAGAAAATGAATAAATAAATCATACAGTGTAAAATAGGTTCCCAGATAACTAAGAGTTAATGGACTTTCTCTCTACTCATGGTAGGTGGGGCAGAGGAAAAAAAAAATCAAAGGAAAGCCCCTAGAGACACAGTTGGCTTCTATACTCCATTGAAACTTGAAGATTTACACAAGGGATTCTGTAGGTTGAATGTTTGGAGAAAGTAGATTTCTCAGCATGTTCTGCGATGATAAGGGTTTTAAAGCAGATGGATATAATGGGAATATAATTAAACCCTTTTCAGATAATGGTGTAATAATATTCTGTTCTCTAAGGACAGCAGAACTGGAGCTCTGAGCACAATTCATCCATTTGTACCTATGAGTTTTGTTCTATTCCAAGGCTTCATCAGGAATAATTTTCATGCTTATCATTTCCAAGACCTCACTTGAACAAAATGAATGAAAAGGAGAATTCTCAAAGAACATTTTATATGTTAATTATAAAATGTTTAAATTATCAATTTCTTCGCATTGGTGTAAGAACGCTGGAGAAAAGGGGCTTCAAGATTGTTGTGACTAAAACATCCCGTGCTTCAGATCAAAATGACCTGAACTCCTGTTCAGTCATCATGTTCATTAATACTTTCACTTGCTTCTTTCTCACCCATCTTTATCTCCCTCCGCATCCCCTGCATCCCCCTGTACCAAATTAGTCAACCTCACATTCTGCATGTTTTGAATCATCTAAATATGGAACAGATGGCTATGGGGTCTTTA
Organism: Peromyscus eremicus; assembly: GCF_949786415.1. NCBI lineage: Eukaryota > Metazoa > Chordata > Mammalia > Rodentia > Cricetidae > Peromyscus > Peromyscus eremicus. The sequence continues at coordinate 32,333,803 of NC_081428.1, forward strand.
AAAAAATTCTAATATCTATAAAACCAATTTGTGAATACTCTCATCACACTAGAACAATAGAACAACTGTCGTTTAAAATGATTTTAAGTTGAATTTTAAGAAACTTTTCTCATTGGAAACAGGGCTCTGACTGGTGGGTAAAAGCATATGAGAAATCTTCATTACCTCCACTGAGTAAGAGATTAAGGCACAGACAAATTCCTTCAGGGGTGAGGGAAGAAAAGTTGTGTTATTTATATTATGAGATGGCAAAACTGTAGATCATTTAATTTATGGAATATAAAATTCTAGGTGAAAATAGACTTGTGAGCTGAGTGGGGGAGCAACGGATTTAGGCTCCTTTTCACACTGTTTGTTGTTAGACTCCTATCAGGAAGCTTGACATATAACAAAACCCAGCATGTATTTGGTAAACAAGAAAATTAGGAAAGAGAATAAGGGAGCTCTATCCAGGGACTCACTACAGTGTGAGAGTAACCAGAATCTTTTGTTAAGGTATGACTTACATCCTCATTCTATTAAAAATCTTGAATTCCCTCATTTATGAAAACAAAAAAAAATGTAAGCCACTAAGGACATAGTTGGCAAAACAGAAAATAAACCACTTGAAGGATATGAAATGTTGGCATTGTCTTATCCATTTGACCATAAATAAATCACACATCAGAGCTGAAACTCATTTTGCTAACTAGAAAATTAAAGATTAGGCTATGTAATTAAATTTCCTTCTGGATCTTACATTTGATGACTCTCAATGTAAACAAAAAACTGTTTATCCCTCTGTGGAGACATATAGTCTCAGAAAGCACAGGAGAATGTTCAACAGTGGTTACAGTGACAGATTTGAAGTCTCAAAGTGTAATTAATTAGACCTTCTAGTCCACACAGTAGAATACTATGATCAGTGCACAGGCTCCCATAGCATACTCAAATTCAAATGCATGCCCATTCTTACTCTCTGACATCTTGCTTCTGAACTCTGACTGCCTATGTGGAGACTAATAAATGGCCACAGATAATTGATCTATTTTGATACAAGTAAGCATCTAGTATTAGTAGTTACTTCTTTCACATTCTGAAATCACTGTTTTGTTTTATGATAAAAATATTATAAGTGCTTAATAATATAGGTAACTTAAAAAGAGATTAATTCCTATATATTTTGAGGATTTTTAAAAAATCCTAATGTCCTGGTTAGCCTTCATTGTTAACATTCCACAGCCTAGCATCATTTGAAATGAAAAGCCTCAACTGAGGAATTGCCTGGATCAGCTTGGTCTGTGGACATGTCTCCAAGGGATTATCATGATTATTAATTGATGCAGAAGGGCCCAGCCCTCTGTGGCCAGCCCCATTCCCCAGGCAAGTGGTCCTGGACTACATAAGGAAGCTAGCTGTACACAAGCAGGGAAAGATCCAAGAGGAATTCCGAAAGCAGCATTCCTTCATGTTTGCTAAACTCCAGATTTCTGCCTTCAATTCCTGCCCTGATTTTCCTTAGTGATGGATAATGACCCAGAAGTCTAAGCCAAACAAATCCTGTCCTTTCTAAGTTGTTTTTGGGCAGTATTTTATCCCAGCAACAGAAAGGAAACTAGAAAACAAAATAACGAAGATAGATGTAAATGAATTCAAGTAGGAAAAGACAAACTCAACAGTTAAGATGTTTCTGAACTTGGGAGGGACTTTTGGGGTGCTTTTAGGGCAGAGGTAACAAGATGATGGCCTCAGGAACTAAATGAGAAAGAGCCAGATAGGAGGCCTGGCTCCCTGTTCCCTTTCTCAGTCCATGTGACTACACAAGAGGCATGAGCCTCAGATTGAAGTCTGGGTCTGGAAAGAAGGAAGAGCGGTTCTTATAACTTTACTGATGACATTTATGGGAAAATGGAACTTCCCAATATCTAGAAAATAACACTTTGAAGCCTCTTTTTGGTCCCTCTTACCTCTCAAATTTTAAGTAAACACAAACTTCATCTTCAACAGTTGGAGAGAACATTATAATGGGTGGAAGGCATAAAAGCAAAAGACTTAAAATATAAAATATCCTAGGTGTGGGCTAATATACTATGAAAAGGAATATTTTGAAAGAAATATATATATATATATATATTTCAAGGGGAAAATGCACTTGTCAAGCGAATATGTAAATCCTAATGCAGTAGTGTCAAAAGTCATAATTATTGTTAGTGGTATAAATTTCTTTTTTTAAAAAACATCCTCTGATGAGGAGAAAGGTAACATAGTTATTCACTTGATAGCACTGACATTGGGTTCTTAAAGGACATAAAGTTAGAGTAAAATGATGGGGAATCATGAAACATCTAAGAAATGTGTAACACTTTTATCATCAGATGTCAAAGGTTTTTAGTTCAGAAAACCAATAGGGCAACAACATTTATTTCATGTTGTTAAGAATGTAAGTCTCCAAATCTAGCTTGTATTCAGGAATGCAAATAGATGTACTACAACAAATGAAAGCCTATGTATAAAAACTGATAGAACTTTTGACAATGTTTAGAGAGTACTTAGGTATTTTTATAGTAATTAGATATTTTCTAATCTTAACGTGTTACATGAGGATCTTCTAAAAGCCAATTTATAATTAAAACAAACAAAAATAAATTAAAAATAAAAAACAAATAAAAAATAATTACAATAAAAATTCGTAATTGATATGTGAGAACCTTACTGACTCTAGCAAAGCAACCTATTTTTGTTGTTGCTGTTGTTAACATAATACAATTAAAATTTTCTACAGAAACTTTGGCTCAAAAGAAAAATTAATAATTTAGAAAATGTCCACAATTTTGTAGGCTGGATTTTCTTGTGACAATGTCATACATTATAGAAAACTAACAACAGGAGCAGAGTCATTGGAGGTCTCGATGCTAAAACTTCATGCAACAAGATAATGGAGTAATATTTTTAAATTGTGAGGGTGAAGAAAAGCTTCACACTTCAGTATTTATACTCTTCATTTAAATGTGAAGGTAAAGTGAATAAAATTCCCAATCATGCAAGGTCTCAGATATTTTACCATATAAATAGCCTAGTTTGAGTTTAATATAATGGAAAAGACATCAGTTAAGAGGATGATAAACCTAGGAAGGCGGTAAAACATATGTAAGATAAGAATGAGAAAAATATGTTATAATTATATACGTATGTATGTGTATATAATTATATTTGTGAATACAATACTTTTATTTATTTTGTTTTTCATGAGAATATTCTAATGAAATAGCATCAAAGATTTACATGAAATTAATAGAGATAACACAGGTAGTTGAAATCTGAGATTTGGGGGAAATGAACACAGATCCCAGTTTGCTGAATTAACTCACATATATGTTTTCTTATGTGTGTCTTCTGTAGGCCAGATACTAGATGAAGAGCTGAATATGAAATAATAAGAATTATGACCCAAAAAACTTAAGATAACAACCCAGTGATATACAAGCACTCAAAGTTGTAATTATTATTGGAAACAATCAAGGCTAAAACAGGTTCCCTGCTATGGTGGCATTAACATCGACAAAGCACTGATTTGAAAGGGTCATGTGGATAGAGACAAAGGAGAAATTCAGGCGGAAGCACCAGCATGTAAAAATGTTCTTACCTGCCAGCACATTTGGATGGTTTAAATGACAGCACGTTGCAAGTTCCTTGTGAATGGAGTGAGCCATATGGAGAAGAGATTGCGTAAGTTAAAGGGGAAACTGATCCGCAGTACAGACTCTAATAGTCCGTTGTGAACATTCTGACTTGTTTTTGAAGACTTCAGAAACAAAGTTTCAGAAGCATTGCTTCTGAAGTTTATTTTCAGTAGATGTGTGATGCGACCAACATTAGATTTTTAAAGATTTCCTTATTCTTAATGTGCATGAGTTTTTTTGCCAGCGTGTATGTCCACACACTTCATGTGTACTTGAGGTCCATATACCAGGAAGTGGGCACTGGGTGCCCTGGAGCTAGAGTTACAGGCAGCAGTGACAGACAGCCATGTTGGTGGTGTCAATGAAACGCCAGTCCTGTGAAAGAACCCCAAGTGCTCTTGGCTGCAGAGTCCGTTTTCTAGACCCCCATATCAGGTTTTTCAAGAATCACTTAAGTTTTAGTATTTCTGGACCAGACAAGACAGCTAAGAGAAAACCCCCCTTCTTCTTCCTTCTACACCCAAGTACAATTCCAGGAAATGGTACTACAAGCAACCAAGTAAAAACTTCTAAAGATGGGGTGAAGAAGTGAGCCGGTTTGGAGTTCCCAAGACAAAAAGGAACAACAGAGTTGTCTGCATCGTGTTTACTAGGACTGACAGGAGGAATCCAGACGAAGCTCATTCATCCAAGGACAGAAGGAACTCTCTCCCATCAAGGTGCATCTGAGGCCTCCCGCCAAGAGACTGCTAGTTGTGAGATCCACACTGTCTTCAGCAGACTGAAGAGTTCCCTTAGTCTTTTAGGAACCTCCACTAAGATGCCTGGCTTTGACACACAATAATTTCAGGACTTGCCAGTGAAAATCAGAGCTGGAAATTTTTTTCTTTTTTTTTTAATTAAGAAAAAAAATTTAATTCATTTTACTTATCAGTTAAAGCTCTCCCTGTTCCCTCATCCCGCTCCTTCAGCCTTCCCCCCTAATCCACCCCTCCCATTCCCTCCTACAAGAAGGTAAAGCCTCCCATGAGGAGTCAGCAGAACCTGGTACATTTAGTAGAGGCAGGTCCAACGCCCCCCCCCCCCACCTCAAGGCTGTGTGTGGTGTTCCATCATAGGTAGTGGGCTCCAAAAAAGCCTGCTCATGCTCTAGGGATGGATTCTGATCCTACTGCCAGGGGGCCCCTTAAGTAGATCAAGCTATACAACTGTTTTGCTATGCAGAGGGCCTAGTCCAGTCCCATGCAGCCTCCACAGCTGTTGATCTAAATTTCATTGAGTTCCCACTAGTTTGGTTGGTTGTCTCTGTAGGTTTCCCCATCATGATCTTGATGCCCTTGCTCATAGAATTCCTCTTCCCTCTCTTTGACTGGACTTCTGGAGTTCTATCTGGTGCTTGGCTGTGGATCTCTGCATCTGCTTCCATCAGTTATTGGACAAAGGCTCTATGATGACAGGGTATTCACCAATCTGATTACTGGAGTAAGCCAGTTCAGGCATCCTCTCCACTATTGCTAGTAGTCTAAGCTGAGGTCATACTTGGGGATTCCTGGGAACTTCCCTAGCACCCACTTTCTCCTTTCCCCATGAAGTCTCCCTCTTTCATGATATCTCTTTCATTCAGAGCTTGAAATTTTATTAAACATATTTAATATAGACTTTAAAGATGTGGATTAGGAGAAAGGACAAAGCAAATTAAGTAATAGGTAAGAAAAATTGCCATTAAACAAAATTCAACTTTAATTTTTTAAAATTAAAATGTAATTACCCACTTCCATTTTCTTGCTCCCTGTGCAGTCTCTGGTAGTAATAAATAAAACTACAAATCAGTATCAGAGTTGCAGAAGGAACATCCTTAGGTATAATAAACAACAGCAACTGACAAAACAACTCATGATGCTGATTGGTTGTTGCTCAATATGTTATTGTCTTAATTTTCTCTCTGTTGCTATGATAAAACACTGACAAAATCCAATGTGTGGAGCAGAAAGGGTTTATTTTACTTACAGGTTACAGTCTGTCATCATGGAGGGACATCCAGGTAGGATGTGAAGGCAAGAACATAGAGGCAGGAGTTGAGTCAGAGACTGTGAAGAAGTGCTGCTTGCTAGCTTGCTCCCTCTGACCTTCTCAGCTGCCTTGCCTTCATATCCCAGGCCCACCTGTATAAAAGATGCTCTACAGACATGCCCACAGACCAAATCCATAGAGGCGATCCCTCAATTGAGATTGACTGCTGAAGCTGACTATTACAGTTATATATCCCAGGTAGGAACTGTGGGATGTAAGAGGCTTAGCTTCATACCATTGAAGTGTCCATGGAGACCTCTATGTCAGGGAAGAGCTACTAGATGATTTTTTTTTCTCACGCTTCCTATTTCTATGGGATAAAGAGCTTCATGATCTTAGTCTTGTGACATTTTAAACATTCAGTATCAGGAAACTGAATACAGCACTGAATAAAATGTACACCAGGTCAAGAGATATTTATTCGAGAATATGAGGTGGGCTCAGCTTTCAGACCTAATCAGTGTAAACCACCATTTCTGTGACCAGGAGACAAATAACACAAAAATATCACTTGAAACAAAAAAATGGTATGCAGTCAAATCCAAGAGTCAGAATAAAAATCTCAAGAGAATTTACGCTATCGAAAAATTAGTTCAACTTGATAAAGAACAACTACAAAAATGTAATACTTAATAACCAAAGACTGGACATTTCTTCCAAATTATTAAGAACAAAGTTACTATGTCTGTTCATGTGAAGCTTTCTTATTTTTTAAGTGGAAAACCCTAGAAGAAGGATAATAACCTTGACAAGCATCTAAGTGGGAAATAATATTCTACCTGATATTAAGGGTTTCTCAGTGCCTATAATAATCAAGGGAAGATGATATTGATGGAATGACAGACAGGTAGGTAGATAAGTAGAAAATATCAGAGACTTCAGAAAAGACCTACAAAATATCTGCATATTTTATGATGGTGCAAAAAGCAATTTCATTGAGAAACAATAGATTTTTCGACAAACGGGCTGGATTAGCTTGACTTTCAAAGACAAAAAAACATGAAACTCTATGTAACCTTTACATTTGATTTAAAAATCAATTTAAGTAGGTCACAGGTCTGAGGGTAAAATCATAAAACTTTCAGAAAAAAATTAGCAAGATTTTAGTATTTAGGTTTGGCAAAGAAATTGACACCTAGATATCATCTACAGAGAGCAAAAATTCTGATTCACCTACTCTTTTTAAGGCAAAACAAAAACAAAAACTACTGCTCCATGAAGGCCCATATGCAGGATGAAAAATCAAGGGACAAAATGGGGAAAGTATTTGCAAACCATACATCCAACAAAGGGAGGTGTTGTCGCTGGGACAGAACATTTTGAAATAATGACAGGAAGGATGAAGATTATTTTGACTCTGGGTTGCTGTTTTCAGTCCGTGGTCAGCTAGCTCCAGTTTTTCCACCTGAAGTCAGGCAGGATATCAGGGTGATAGAAGTGCTGTGGATCAGAGTTGTTCACATGTGATATCTGAGAGAAGAGGTTATAACATGCTTACCCCGTAGTTCTCTTCTTCCTTCACTGTTATTTTCCCTGTGGGCCCCCAGCTACAGCACACTGGATCATATGAAACATATACAGGACAATTATTTTACCCCCTTGGCTAATAGTCTCTACAAACACCCTCAGAGAAACATACCTTAAATAATCTCCCAGGCATTTATAATCCAATTATATGGAGACACCCAATGTCAATTGCAAATCCTTCCATTGTTAAATGACACTCAAACACATTACCTTAAAGTTTAAGGCTTAAACCATCCTTCCTGTGGGTTTCTGTTTCTCTCTCTCCATCTCCCTCTCCCCACCCTCTCTCTCCCTACATGTGTGTCTGTGTGTGTGAGTGTGAACATGGTTATACTCAGGCCACAGAGTTCTTCTGAAAGTCAACAGTCAACATCAGGCATCAGTCCTTGCATTCTGCCATGTTTGAGACACCATTTCTTTTTTTATTCTCTGCTACTGAGTATCTTAGGTTAGCTGACCTGCATGTTTTAGGGAATCATCCTGTCTCTGCCTCTTATGCAATCATAGTGGGGCACTGAAATTAGAGGAATGCTACATGCTTGGTTTTCACACAGATTCTGGGGATTTGATCTCACGTCCTTTCGCTTGTGTGGCAAGCACTTCATCCACTAAGTTATCTTCATCTCTCAGGTGCTCAACAGTTTCAGTATTGCTCAAAAGTTCCAGTCTAGATTTCCTCTAAGACTCAAGGCAAATTATTATCTGTTAGCCCCTGTAAAATAATAAAGAAAATTATATACATTCTCATCCCAAGGGAGGAACAAAGGCATAGAAATGAGGCCTGGAACCAAAGCCAGACTGAAATGAAGTAGAGTTAATATCCAATCATCCATTACCATTTCTGACACTCAGTACAGAGTGTTTGATACCCTTCTCTATGTTCTAAAGAAAGCAATGCATTTATTTCTAGTGGATTTAATATCTCCAGAAACAATGCCTTGCATGGCCTCAATGTTATGTATGTTTTCAGAGATTAGCAAAATCTCAAGTGCTTCTACTCTTCTTTCTGTTCCTTTTGGTATAGTTGGGGTCTGAAGGGCCTTGAAATGTCCTTTGCTAGATTAATCAGTCTGTCACCTTAATACTAATGTTCCCAGCAGATCTCAGGTCAGAATCTAAGTGTAGACGAATTCTTGGCCACAAGGTAACAGGAGTCCAATCTCGGTAGTCACTATGCCTGCCTAGCTTTCCTGGCCTTTACTGTTCACATTCTGCTTGCCATTCTGGCCTTTGGAGCTCCCACAAGAATTATTCAGTAAGTTCTGATTGCATCAGTCTAGGGCATTTTGATTCCACATTTCCAAACTTTTCTAAATTTCTTCCACAAACCAGTTTCAAGGATTTCTGAATTGTGTCACACAGTGACATCATAGCTGCAGGCCCATTTGCGTGACACCAATTTTCCGTATTGGACATTTCTTCTCTGACAGGATATCTGGCAGAAACAACTTGTATGTTTAATATTAATTATCAGTTTGACAGGACTTAGCATCACCACGGCAACAAGCCTCTGAGCATGCCATTTGAGGAATTATCCAGGTCAGGGTTGGCCTCCTGGCATGCCTGTTAGGGATTTTGCTAGTTTAGGTTAACTTGGGAAGAAGACTGGCTCTCAATGTGGGCAGGACCCTTCCTGGGCTGGGGACCTGGAAAGCTAGCTGAGTGTTCACATTCATCTGTTTCTGATTCCTGATTGTGGGGGCAATGTGTCCAGCTTCTTAATCTCCTCCTTCCTCCTTTACTTATTCATGATGGACCCTTTGATTGTGAGCTAGAATAAATCCTTGTTCTATTAGTGCCTTTGTCCTAGTATCTTATCACAGCAATAGACAGGTAATTCATACAGAACCCAGGGAAGAAGACTTTAATTTGGCTCATGGATTCAGAAGTTCCAGTCCATAGTTGTCTGGCTGCTTTGCTTGGCACTCACCCCTCATTGTTAACAGTCTCTGGAAACATCCTTACAAAGAAACCTAGGAATTCACTCTGATACTTGGATGGACAAATCCAAGCCAACCATTCAATCTGAAAATGAGCAAAAGGCATAGATACTTCGGGGAACATAATATAAGGTGACAAGCCAGTGCATGGAGAGATCCCCAGGACTACAAATGCGGTTCAGAGGAAGCACTTTATTCAGTCCCAAACACTGCATGGAGGAGAAAAAGCTGGCGTGGTGGCTCAGAGTGGTAAGATATAGTGAAGAGACCGAGGCAGGAGGATGACAAGTTTGAGGTCAGCATAAACTACACCTTAGGGGCTATAACAGTAGATAGCTCAATAGTTAGGAACACTTGCTGATTTTTGGTAGGGCTGTTTTTTAGTTCTCAGCATCCATGTGTGGTAGCTCACACTGCCTTTATCTCTAGTGCATGTGGATATACCCTCTTTTGACATCAGAGGGTACCTGTATTCGTGTATACACACATACTTTCTCTCTCTTTCTTTCTATCTCTCTCCCTGCGGGGCATTTACCCACCAACCCCACAGTTCCCCAGAGTTTTTTTGAGTGAGAGCAGCAGGAAATATTAGATAGAAGGATTTAGATTATGGAGATAAAAAGATAGAAAATAAAGAATAACCATGAGAGGGCCTGGAACCTATTCCAATGAGCCCCAACTGTCTTTGCCCCAGGGTATTTATAGAGATGCCAAGGGGTGGAGAAAAAGACCACCCCCCAGCACAGCCAAGTGCAGACCATTTCTGACACCTGCACTCAGGCCCGTGGTCCTAATCATCCTCTCTCTGCGGACCTGCTGGGTAAAGCCACGAGGAACCTGAAAATGGGCTCCCACATCTCCCCCAAATAAAGAGTGAATTTTAAAATAAGAAAAGATAGTTAACATATGTTGTTATCATTGGAATACAATTATAAAACCTCAGTTAGATATTACTCTAAATCTATCAGTTTAAAAATATATAGTGTTGAACCCAAATATGAGTAAAGGCATGAAGAAACTGGGTAAGTCATAAATTGCTGATGGGAAAATAGCATGATAAAGGCACACAGAAAAGTGGTTTGGCAATTTAATATTATATTAAAGAAATAAAACTTGAGAACTGATAATCACTGAGGTGGAACAAGCTATAGAAGTATAAATTTTGGTGTATTTAGCATTAGATATCTGAAATATCTTTTATGATACCATGGAAATGAAATACAAATGCTTGAGTAGATTTGTGTGAGTTATAAGACAGTGATGCAGACTGTCTTATATGTAAATGCCTTATATTTCAAAGATATAAATATGTCTTTGCAAGCCTGGATTTTTAAATAATAGCAATACTAGAAAACTCAACACCATTACCAATGCATTGGCTGTCATTAAAAACAGTGCTCCAGTGCCACGTATGGGTGACATACACTTGTAATCCCATTAGTAGCAGGCAGAGGCAGGAGGCTTGCCTTACCAGAAGATCAAGGCTAGCCTGTTTTACAGGGTGATCTCCAGGGCAGTCAGGACTCTATAGCAAGACTCTCTCAAAAACAAAATAAAATTAACATAAAAAACTGCAAATCCTGAAGTTACAGGGACTAAAGCTCACGACATTTCAGGCTTATGGAATTGTAGAGATAATGAAAGTAACAAACAAAGCAAATTAAAGCTGTAAAAAGTGGACAGAACAAGATGCAGAACCTCATTGAGAATATGTCTTACATTTCTATGTGAACACAATTGGTTTAGTTAAGTTTAATTAATTATTATTAATGAATATTATTATTAATACAGGGAATTATAGTAATATTTTTATGTGAAGTCAACTTTTCAGTGTTAATATAAATATAACTTGTTTACAAAGTGGCTTTTCTTTTCACATTGCTAAATATTTAGCACAGTTAAATCAGTATTTATGAGTGGGACTAGGCGTATATTGAACTAACCTTTCTCCCAAGTTTTAATATCCAATAAAACATCCTGAATGTCTATTTTCAATGTTTGTTCAATGGGATTTGTTTTTAATATTTGTTCAATGGATCTTACGCAAAAGCAGAAATACCAGAATTAAATTAAATCTGTCGACTTGGTGAAAGAACAGCAAAATAAGTTATGGAAGAGAAAGGGGAGGTCAGAAATAGACTGAGTACAACAGAGGCTCCCCTTAAATTCATACAATATGTGTCACATCTACATGATATAGGCTGTCTTTCCCCACTTTCATACGCACTGGAAATGAAGACAGGTTAAAACTGTGAGCTCACGCATTTTTCCTCCCACATGGACAAAAATCTAGTGTGAATAGAGATATTATAAAAAGGGGAATCATTGAGCATCACTACTGCGCTGCTTATGTTGTTCTGGAGACCAGCTCAACAATGCTTTTGGAAACTAATTATGCATAGACACTGCAATTCTATGCTCTTGGCTAACTCCTAGGGAAGTGTACATGTACTCAATGGTACCCGTGCAAAGCTCCTCATCAGAGTCTGTAAATGCACAGCTCTTTCGGTTCCTTAGATGGCTAATGGCTAAATAAAACATGCTGGATGCTTCACCTTGTAAACTCCTCAGTAGTCAGAAGCTGTCTGCCAGACATGCATAGAGAAAACTTGATAGGCCTTAAAACTTAATGCCTGGTAGAGGAGGAACATATCCAGTAATATACACTTTTAAGTAAATTTAAGCAAACCTCTACTTTAAAGCAACATTGGATTTTTCATAGCCACTCACAAATTGAATGACATGTTTCAAAATACACTTATGTAGGAATTGAGGAGGAGTAGGTGAAAGTAAAGTAAGAGTAATGATGGATAATATTGGGAAAATAATAGTGAAATAAGAGAGAGAAGAAAAGAACCTCACAGAGAACTAGGGTCCATTACATACCAAGCAGCCAGGTGAATTTAAGTTTTTGATTCTGAGATCCCTTCAAAATAAATTAATAATAAATATTCAGTGGTGTAGTAAACATAATATTAAATGAATAGTATTTAATTGTTCATCTATCATAATGGCAAAAGGTAAAAAAAAAGAATTGGGTAATGTACCTGACTCATTTGATAGTGGTTGAACATATATTGATACAGTGTTTTTGAAGTGTGGCCTTTTGTTGAATTGAAGTATTTAAGATGTACACTTTGGAGAAATGTTTCCTTAAGAGAAAAGCTGAGTGGTGAACCATTCAGCATTTCTGGTAAAACCTTAGTATGGTGATATTTTATTTGTACTGAAATGTGATTTTATTTGTATGTTAATAAATAAAGTTGCTGTTTTTATTTTTGTTAGGTAATATTATTTCCTTCTTGGGTCTCTGAGGGAGTTGAAGATTAGTTAGTTATAGTTAAAGATTAATTAGTTATAGTTGAAGAATAGTTAGGATAGAAAGTGAATTAGGTAAATTTTGGACTTACCAAAATAGGATAGATAATGAAATTATTTTCTCTGAATTTGTCAAATACAAATGGACTAGACATTGTTTAGGTATTTATTACTTGTATATATTGTATATAGTTAATGTAATTTTGTATATAGTTTTTCTTATGTTAGTTATAACCTTTTTCCTTTTTTCTTTTTATTAAAATAGAAAAGGGGAAATATGGTGATATTTTATTGTACTGAAATGTGATTTTATTTGTATGTTAATAAATAAAGTTGCCTGGGGGTCAGAGCTAATAGCAAGCCATAGCAGAGCTGGGCATTCATGGTGCATGCCTTTAATCCCAGCACTTGGTAGACAGAGCTAGGTAGATCTCTGTGTGTTCAAGGATACAGCCAGCATTGGAGACACATGCTCCAATGTATGTCTGGAGGTCTGTACAGACAGGCAGTGACGAGGCAGTCACATGGTTGGGTTTACAACCAATGAGAAGGCAGAACAGAAAGTCTATATAAAGACAAACAGACAGAAAGTAGGTCTCTTTCGGAGAGGTCTCTTGGCTGAAGAGGATAGCTGCAGCAGGCGGGTAAGGCTCTTAGCTCTGATCTCTTGGCTTTCTTCTTTGCATTGGTTCTGTGTTTCTTATTTAATAAGACGGTCGGTTACATCTACACCTTAGCCCACACAAAGTTACACCGAAGTCTGTATTGTAGTTTGTTCATAGTAAAGACTGTATAGAATCAAACACTTAATATTTCATTTGCAGAATAAGTTTAGATACATAAACTAAGTATAGTACAATGTAGCAACAAAAAGAGCAATGTTGATCCACAAGTGTGGATATGGCTATGTAATTAACACATTTATTAATTGTCAGAGAAGCCAATCAACAAAACCTGCATACCGTATGACATCAATTATATTAAAACAACTAATTTAAGGTGAAGCTCTTTTATTCATGCATATGTAAATGCATATCAGGGGTCTAAATGAATATTCATCAGCTTGAAATCAGTAGCTATGTGTAAAAGGTCAAAAGGACTTTAATTATAAATTTCCACCATGTCTTATTACATCGTGCATGCATGTATTCATGTATTCCTCATGTAGCTGAAAAGAAAGCTTATTTATGCCCTACAGAGAATTTTAAAAATCCTGGTCTCAATTTTATTCTCCACATTCTTAGGAAGAGACCCTTCAGTCAAATAACTAAAAAATTATTCAAAGTAATCTCTTTTCCTAGAAATTCAAAATATATACTAAATTATTGCAGTCTAAGATATGTTCCACAAACAATGTTTGGGGGCCTGTGTGATCAGTGTCTCCCGTTCCATTTTCCTTTTCTCCCATTAAGAATATCTAGCTGTACAAAGACATATTCTAAAAATAAATTTGAGTATACTGAAACAAGTTCACAAGAAAAAAATGATCAAGGGGAAAAGGTCTAATTCTTAAATTGTTGCTGTGACCCTGAACAAATGATGTGAGCTTCCCACTGAATGAGAGTAAGGGAGTAACAGAAACACATTACATTAATGCCTCCTGATTTCTTATAAAGCTAGGGGATGAATTCTGAGTAAACAATGCTTTTCTTTACACTAAATTCTGAAAGCAATGGCTAGTGTGGTGAGGTGTATAGATGGCACTCAGTAGCAAGGTTGGGACTAGCTTGAACACTGGGACATTATTCATGTTTAAACAGTCAGATTACAATGTACTGAAAGAATTTTTATATACAAAATGAATAAATGACATTTTCTTAACTATTAATGATAAAATTGTGAATAAAATACCTAGAGAAAAGATGAGCCTACATTCTTCTTAAATCTTCTCCACTTGGATAGGATCCTGATTAACCTGTTTACCCATTTATCTCCAAGGAACATATTTCATCAATACATCAGCCAGTGTGCCAGGAAGACTCGATGATTTCTTCCTCTAATTTTGAGGTAATGTCTCACTGTACAGACATTCAGATTGCTCCAACTACAGTGATCTACCTGCCTCAGACTCTCAAATATTTTGATTACAGGCATCAGCCATCATATCTGGAAGGAATTGATATTTGATATCTTTATTTAATCTGAGTTTAAAATACAATTACATCATCTCGCCTTCCCTTTCCTAGCTTCAACTTCTCCCACTTCCCTTCTTCCAATCCATCCCATATTCCCGCTGCTTCCCTTTTATATTGATGTCTTCTTTTTGAATATATATTCATATATATGCATAATTATATAAATACAACTTTCTGGGTCTGTTTTGTTTTTTTCTGTATATATAATTTGTATTAGATAACCAATTAGGGTGATTGTCCCAGGAAGAGGTTAATTCTCCTTCATGCAACTGTCATTATTTGCTTATAGTTCTCTGTGTAGAGGTGGAACTCTGTGAAAAATTCCCCTTTCTATGTTAGCATGCTCAAAGGACTTGACATCCTATCTCCGATACTTGCTCAGCATGTGCATTGCCACACGATTCGCAATAGCTAGGAAATTAAAACAATATGAATGTTCTTCAACCTTCATCAGATGAGTGGATGTGGTGCATACACATAAAGGAATATTACTTGCATACAAATAAAAATAAAGTAATGAAATTTTCAAATAAATGAATTAAATTTGAAAAGATTATATTGAGTGAGGTAACCCAGACCCAGAAAGACAAATGCCACATGTTCTCTCTCATCTGTCAGTCCTAGCTCCAAATACTGACATGAGACTATACAACATGGAGTAGCTGCAGAAACCAGGAAAGCAATAAGAGTCCATGGGGGAGAAGGAGATTTGAGCAGGAATAGAAGGCTATAGCTGATTTGAAGGGGGTAAGGAGAAAAATGGGAGTAGGCTGTAACTGGAGATGGGGGAGGAAATAAATAACTCCAAATTTGTTTGATAAGTCTCAAGGAATCATATTATTTTATATTTACCTATAATTATATACAACACATATAAGTCCAATACACACATACAACACACACACACACACACACACACACACACACACACACACACACACACACACACACACATACGTTCAAGCACTCCTCAATTGGAAAAGTTTGCTACAAGAAAGAGTTACAACCCTCTGCATGCACGGAGGCAAGTCTTGAATCTCAGCTCGCGCAGGCCACTACCATGCATTGTTGCTTACATTCTGTTTGGGGGGCACTCACAGTGGGACCATCTCTAGTTAATAGTGTTTTTTATCCTGTATCTTGACCACTATATGAGTACCGTTATCTACCACCCATCCTTCCCTCTCTCCTACCTTTGGGGTGGGTGCCAGCTGATCACTCTCCCTCCTAGAGACTCTTACCTCATGTCTGACAAATTACACTGAAGGTCCAAATTTCTACTCTTAATAGAATTTCTTCCGAAGAGCTGTGTCTTTTAAAATGTAGAATTCTGCAGTGTTGTCTGGTTAGTTGATCACAATTTTAGCACAATTATCCATAAGCATTGCTATTATTATGAGTTTCCTATGGACCAAACATTTCATATGCAATTTGCTCCCTGAGGGAGAAACTTTTTTCCTTACAGCGAAGAGATGCTGTCTCTGAGAGATTAGGTATGGTAACTTAACTCAAGAAGCCCAGCCATTTATTTTAGCATTTGCATTAGTGTTCTTTCAAATAGTACTGAAACAACTTCAACAGTATTTGGAGCCCACCCCTAGAAATAGCATCTACAAAGCAGGACTAATATATTTGTCCTTGTGTCCAATGAAGTCATAAGCAATGAGAAGCTTTGGAGGGAAGATGTTTATGTTATTGCAATCTTGAGATAACCCCTGTGTTATTTTGGCTCTTCTTAGATTCCTATAGCTGTATTTTTCCTTGACTTTCAGGGAAGGAAGCCTTGCTCTGGTACTCACTACCTGGAATCTGCTTTACTTTTTCTCCTCATTTGTTCCAGATAGTAAGATATCCTGGAAGGTCATGCCCAATTTAAGCTCTAATTTTAGATTTTGGAGGTCATAGTGTCTCAAATGTGGCATTTACTATTTTTCTGTAACTGGTAATTTTCTCAGAGACCCCTGGGAATTGACTCTACCCCGTCATCTGGCATTGCCCTAGGAAATGATAAACTATTTTTCCCTAACCACTAAGGCAACAGGAAAATATTTGTTGGCTCCCTTCTTTTGAAAGTTAACTAAAGAAATGCAAATGCGCACTAAAAAAATACCACCGTCAACAAAAACACCTTAGGCTAAAAGAATTGCATAGGTTTATTTATTTATTTATTTATTTATTTTAATTTTTCTTTGCTGGTGAACAGTTGTTAACCACAAAAACTACAATATATCTTAAGTGTTTTATTTTCAAATATCCATCTGGTTCAGTTGTCTTATGGAGTTATTTTCTCCCTTGCCACACTCATGCTGTAACAATGCATGGGTAATTGCATCCATGCAGACTCCTGCAGAGCTATAACTACACCAACTAAAACATGGCTTTTCAATAGAAGAAAGCAATCCCAAGGATCATATATGAGCCCTGTAATCAATATTATGCAATTTTTGAATGGGGCACTGAAGTGAGAGAAAAGCCCTTGTCAAAAAAAGTGTGTGTGTGTGTGTGTGTGTGTGTGTGTGTGTGTGTGAGAGAGAGAGAGAGAGAGAGAGAGAGAGAGAGAGAGAGAGAGAGAGAGAGAGAGAGAGAGAGAGAGAGAGAGAGAGAGCGCTACAAATTTGCAACTAGACAGCAGTAAAAACACTGACTAAAATCTTTGGGTTATGTTCTGATTACTTGATATTTTGTTGCAAAACAGTGCTTAGCCAATAGGAGAGGGTCAAACCAGGATTCTATTGGATTGCATGTCTACACAGCAAGCGTATGATGACTATAGGTAAACAAAATGCCCCCATTACATTTTTGTTTGCATTTCTTCATATACCTCTGGGCTTTGTCATAGCTTATTACTTCTCTTAAAGAAGGATAAGCTGTCTTCAAAACTAAAAGGAGATAATAAAATCACGTCCCATTTCTTTCAACTTGGTAATTTCTACTTATCTCTCAAAATCCTGTTCTAGAAATACTGTATCAAAAGAAGTATATACTGACTCTTCATTCTCTTTATAACCAAGCTGGGTGTTTCACCATATGCAGTTCCTAAATTCTTATTAAATTAGTAAGCCACACACTTCATCATAGCTGCTGTTTTCTGTATCTTCCTCTTACTTCACAAGCCTCATTAACGCCCAGAACATGTTTTATTCATGAGCCACTTCCCTGCCCTTCTCGGTGTGGCACATCATGCATAGTAAGTGCCAGAGAAAGGCTTTGTCAGAATAAAGCAAAGCATCATCGCCCGGGCAGTGACACAGTGTCCAGTGTCATGTGAAAGTTTACACTCCCCAACCTTGAAGTTATTTGGATTAATTATCACTTTTCAAAAGTCCAGCATCATTAGCTGGTCAAACAGCTTTGATTATTCACTTAATGATCAGTTAACCCACACAGACTTTCCTGTTGTGAGACTGTTCCTCAGATTGAGACATGAGGCTTAGAAGCAAAGCTGAGGAGATCTGTTTGTTTGTTTGTTTGTTTGCTTGCTTGCTTGCTTTTAATGAAAGAAACATCACTAAGTGCTACACAAACTTAAACTCTTACATGCCTGCTTTGGGTTTTTCCATAATCAGCTTTCTCCCATCCCCATCTTTATATATCAAACATTAGTAAGTTCTTACAAAAGCATTTTAGTGATCATACCCTTCCTTCAACCGGCAAGAAACATTTGAAAGGGTTTCTATCTTTTATCACCATCCATAGCAAGTTTACATTATACCAGCATTTTTTAGTTAAAAAAGTATGCAGTTGTTAGATATATCTACAGAAGCTTTCTCTTCTCCATGGAGACTCATCTGTTCCCTTCCACTTGATGCCAGAGAGAAACAAATTCCACACACCACACACCGTTTTACATAGTGATTCTTTTATACGTAGACATGCCAATTTAATATGCTTTTTTTAAAAATTTTAACTAAGTGTTAGTCACTCACTGTGGCAGTGGCTTTTGCGTTTTGAGGTGTGACAGCAAAATTAGCACAATTTCTTTTTCCTTTTTCACAATTTCACAGGTAGATGACTTGTTCTTAGCAAACTCAGCACACCTGTTTTTTTCTTTTTCTTACTAAGTTGAGTCTTTCCACTTAAGGAAAGACTCCAGTACTCTGCTTTGGCATATCCAAATTTCCAGTATTGCTAATCCTCAATGTTAGAGCCATTATTAAATAAAATAATGGATACTTAAACATAGGTGCTGGGTTCAGGACAATTAATTTGGCACTCTAGAGAGCCACTAGGATGGATGTTTCAGGTCCAGGCAGGAAGGGACTTGGCCTTGAAAGACCACACCTTGCTCATCAACACATTCTGCAATGAACAACCTGAGAATTCTTTACCTCTGAAAGCTCTCATTTACTATATACAGATTAAGGTTGGACAGACATAACTGAAGTCCAGGAAAGTGAAACTCAGCATAGCAGGGAGACTATTGCACATTAAAAAAGGGGGAAAAACTGAGTAAGGTTTTCCATAAAACCCATATATAAGTTGTTATTTAGTTCTTGGGTGAAATATAATTGTACATGAAAGTATGATGCTGAGAGAATCTTGGATTGAAGGAATTCTCATTTACCTTATAAAAGTCTCACAAAGAGGTTGCAATTTGATGCATGTGATATATATATATATATATATATATATATATATATATATATATGTTGATATATTGTGTGGTCAGTCACACAGGAAAAGTAAAATGTTCTATAACTCAGTGAAATCTTGCAAGAACATTGACCCATGTCACAACATTCTTCCTTATCCATTTAGATCCAACTAAGGAAAACATAAGTTAACAAGGTAAATCATTTCCATGTGAGCCCAAATGAAAACGAAGTTTGAAAATCATGGTATTTGTAGAGCTAGCTAAGTATTCCTGGAGAGTACAACTTAACATTATAAAAGAATAAGTTCTATAAATATTTACAAGAACTGTGCAGCAAAACAGAACAAAATGACAATAGAGTTTTGGTGACACATCCTGATAAATTCAGTCCCCAACTTAAAGTGGAAGTTTTGCCAATCATTAAAATCACTACATTTTTTTTGAACAAAAATGTTGAGATTTATTCCTCTCCTTCAATTTAGTATGTGTTATGCCAGTAAATAAAATATGATCATATTGCTATGAATAAAATTAGGGATAATAGTGGAACAAATAGGTAAAGGAATGGAAAATACATGTCATCTATAATTTATAGAGGAATGATACCTGATATGCAGAATACATTCTAACAATCAGCAAGAAATACGCAAGAAATTAAATTCATTTATTTAATAAATTAATATGATTTACCTTCATCCTTCTCTTTGAGTATAGTTAAAATATTAATTCATTTAATCCTCATAACAAACCAAGGAAGTAGAAATTATGATTTGGTCTCTTTGAAATTAAAACACGGAGACACAGTGAATTATGCAACCTGCCCAAAGTCCCAGCTTAAGTGGTAGAACTGTCAACTGAGCCTAATCAGTAAGTCTCTAGGCAGGCAAACAAATCACCAGGCAAAGCAGATGGAAACTAAGAAAAGGATACAAATAAGGACTTTAAAAACAGGGCATCTAAAAGCCAGGCGAAATGAGTTTTGTGGGTTTTTTTTTTTTTTTTTTTTGTTCTCTTTAGTGGAGCTAGGAGCTTGTTCTAAAGAATGGACAGAGTTCTTGCAGGGATAAACCTTTGGTTCACAAACTTAAGTTCTTTGACTTCAGAGCTCAAGATGTTTCTCTCATCACCACAGACTTCGACTCTTTCAGAAAGGAAGACCTTCTTACTTCTAGTTAACTTCTGTTCTGAGTAGCGCCACTCTCTGAGCTCTGCTATGCTGCCCAAGAGCAAGAAGAAAGATGCTGGAAAGTTGGCCAAAAAAAAAAAGGACAGAATCAGTAACTAAGGCTGGTGACAAGGCCCAAAACAGGAAGTGGTCCAAAGGCAAATTTTGGGACAAGCTTTACAGTCTTGACAAGGCGATATATGACAAACTTTGTAAGGAGGTTCCGGAATATAAGCTTATTATTCGAGCTGAGCTGTGGTTTCTGAGAGACTGAAGATTTGCAGTTCCTTGGCAAGGACAACTTTTCAGGAGATACTTGACAAAGGATTTATCAAGCTGGCTTCAAAGCCCATTTGCCTCAGAAAGACAAAGAGTGCAGATGTCCCAGATGCTGGTATAGATGTATGAACAGCTTCAATCAGCTGTACATTTGGAAAAATAAAACTCTATTAAATAAAAAACACACATAATTTAAAACAAAAACAAATAACAATGACAACAACAACAACAATCAAACACCACAAGTCTATGGGACAGCTTGAATCTGCTAGATGTCACAGCATGTAGCCTAACTTCCATAGGTAAGGATATATGTTGACTGAAAAACAAATCCATGTAAATTTGTGGGAAACAAAGCTGCTGTGTTTTCCTTGGAGAAGATTGTCAATAAAGCTTTATTGACAATATCTATCAAGAATTAAAACTTCCAGCATAACTAACATGATGATATATACGTCTTCCACGGCCCCTTGCCTCTCATGTAGCCTTTCTTGGTTTATGTCACTATCATATGGGTGCTAGATATGGGATGTGAAAGACAGTCTATATGCTGATTCAGAATCCTCCTGCTTCAATACTATCATATAAGGAGTTTTGTTTATTTAACAACATACTATGTATGTTGTTCTTCATCTTGATTGTTTCACATCTTAGGGATTTTTTATTTCTATCCATAAAGAAAATTCTTTTCTTTTTTCCTCCCTCTATCTTTTGCTTCCTCTTCTTTCCCCCTCCTACTCATCCCCGCCACTTTCATTCCTTTCTGCCTTCTGCTGTACTGTATTTCTATCTGAGGTCTAAAGACAATAGTCATTCTGTACCATAGAACTCAGCTTCACTTCTCTTTATTTGCATCAACCTTAATTTGGGAGAATGAAGTGGGTAGGACTCAATGGACATGTTATAAATTATTCCAAATCTTCATAGTCTCATTATAATGCCATATCATTTCCTGGGAATTTATTTAATATAATTTCTGTAGAAGGAAGGGGCATTGCTATGGCTGTCCTGTCCTTCCTATAGATTCCTTCCCTTCATCCTTCTCTCCTTTCTATCTCTTTTTTCCTGTCTTTCTTTGTGTGTGTGTGTGTCTGTGTGTGTGTTGCGTATACATGTGTCCATATGTAGTCACACATGGAAGCCAGAGATTAATGAGGGTCTTCCTCAATTGTTTCTCTGGCTTATTTTCTGATACTGGCTCTCTCACTGAACCAGTAGCTTACCAATTCAGCTTCCAGGTCCACTTATCTCTACCATTTTTAGCCCTGGGGTTATAGGTACGGGCTTTCAAGCCCACCATTTTATATGTGGGTCCTGAGGATCTATACTTAGGACCTCAACCTTGTGCGGCAAGTAGTTTTACCACTTGTCCCTAGCCATTAGACTCATTTTCTCTTGCAGTTTACATTTGTATTCAAAGGTCATCACAGGATGTAGAATGCCTTAGGGAAGGACAAAGTTTCCAGTGGTTTCTAAAGGAAAGAATATATTTACATGAACACACCTGGCCTTGGAATGCTGGGAATGGATGTTTTAGGGTCCAAAATTATTTTTTTAATTCTTTCTTATAATAGACACAATGAATCTAAATTGCCAGTGACAACAGTCCCATTCATGGTTCATTGTAATCTCATGACATTTCCCACAGTCTGACTGACATAGAGGGAGCTTTTCAAATCTCATTACCATTCTTAGATAACTCAGAGTTAGTTTAGATAACCTCTCCTTCCTGGTGGTGGGCACACCCTCTCTGTCCTCATTACCTTGTTCCCTGACATAGATGTTTTTATCAATGACAAGAATTATATAAAACTTTATCATTCTCTCCAGGCACAATTGTTACACTTACTTTAATAACTTGGCTCTTAGGAGACTATAGCTACTTCTAAGAAATCCTTGACTTCAATTTCTCCATTTTTCTTGAGGCAACCAAATCTTGTTGCCATCTTAACTATAGAAAAGCTATGTAGCTACAGAGGTAGGTAATCAATAACAGTTATACACATAATATCACCTCAAAAATTAGCTGTTAATCCACATTTAACTCCTCTGGCATTTGTTTTTCTCTGAAGAAAAGTCTGTCTACCCCTCCATTTGTATAAAATGCTGTTTACATTCGGGCTCTGGCATCTGAACTTATACGATGACCCAAGAATTAGATGTCAGAGGGTAGATCAAGTTATGGAGATAAGGTTTTTGTACCATTAGCATCATTCTTAGGCTAATGAAGGATACACGACTTTCATCTAATGGCAGTTTTAAAATTCAACCTCATCCCTGGAGTTTTTCTCATATTTTGGCTTTGACTTTACACTGAAGTAGCTTAGATGGTCCTACCCCTTATTTTAAAAATAATCTTATTGATTTTGTGGTCTCTAAATTTCATATTTTTCACCATTTTAAAGATAAGATAGAAGCTTCAATCAAGTGTCAACTAATTTCTAGCAGTGACAGGAAAGTATATGTTTAATCAGTTCCCCTGGGGGTAGTGGGTGATCAAGCAGATGCTAAGCTACTTCGTGAGTGGATGGATGCATGGTCCAGGTGTTTCTCTGTTTGGATGACCTACAACAACCTGGCTCAGCACCAGATAGCAGGATCTACCCCTGACATTGGCCTTTGGAAGCAATTTCCCAAAGACAACTCAGGAAATGAAAGACTCTCTCTCATCAGCAAGAACATCTCCTTCCACTCCCAGAGTTACACAGTGAATCAGGTGTTTCCTCTTTACTCACAATTTTCCAAAGGACAAGTTGGGGATGCCGGCGAAGTACATTTCCTGGAGCACAGTTACTGGTGGGAAGTATGGTAGAGGATAATCAGCTAACCCTCTATCAATAAGTATCCTCAAAACACAGATTCTTACTTGTAGAGTGTGTTTATTATGTCTGCTCAAGTTTATAGTAATAAGGAAAAGGAAGCAACTAGAGTTAATACCAAAATAGTGGAAATAACAATGCTTACCCTGGATACTTAAAAGGAGAAATGTGAAGTGCTTCATGAACAGTGTAATTAATTCTTGTTTTTAATCCTGTTTTGCAATATGTTTTGGACTTTAATTGATATCTAGTCTGTCAGCAATGTAGATGAAAATATGGATGAGAATGGTGTCTCTTCCATTTTCATAATATATATAATATATGATATATATTTATATATAAGCTATGCTAATATGGTGTTATTTCACCACTAGGGAAATAACATGTGATATGGACAAAAAAAAATGAATTAGACCTATGCTTAGAGCACTGAGAAATTATAAGAACACAAAAAACATGAATAATAAAAATAAGGAAAATAAGGCTTATAACACAATATTGATTCATTAAATGAACAGTCAACCCTGAAGCCAAATATATACAAGTAATATTATAAGGACTGAGCAGTTTCTATTTATATATGTATTTGCAACAGCAATCAAGGAAAAAGAGTCCATGAATTTGAAAGAAAGCAACATGGGTGCATGGGAGGGGCTGGAGAGAGAACAAAGAAGGAAGAAAATGGTGTAATTGTATTTTAATTTAAAATAATAAAAATATTTTAAAATCCATATAAAAGGTCAGTTTACAATAAAAATTACAACTTTTAGCTGAAAATGGCACATGATTTTTTTAATAGTCAGAGAGAAGTAAATTATGTATAGGAGCATGTTCAGTGGACTGGATCTCAGTTATTATACCAAACATGGAATGACTTCAATTCTCTTAAGCTGTTCTGTAACACGAATCTTAAAAGGTCTTATTAATACAAACAAACCCAGGGCCAGGTATTGGGGTGAACACTGGAAGATCAGAGAGACAGAACACAAGGCACAACTAACCTCACCTCGCCAACTTCTCAGCCGATCCTGTTTCCTCGAACTGGAAGCCTCTGAGTCCTCACCTGAACGGATCTCAGCTGAACTGCTACTGAAAGTCTAAAAGCTTGAAAGGGCTCTAGTTCTTGGTCCTCACACCTTACATACCCTTCTGCTTTCCGGCCATCACTATCTGGGATTAAAGGCATGTGTCTTTCCCAAGCAAGATATGAGATCTCAAGTGCTGGGATTAAAGGTGTGTGTCACCATGCCTGGCTCTGTTTCTAGTGTGGCTTTGAACTCATAGATACCCAGATGGATCTCTGCCTCCTGAAGGCTAAGATTAAAGGTGTATGCAACCACTGCCTAAACCTATGTTTAATATAGTGGCTGTTCTGTTCTCTGACTCCTAGATAATTTTATTGGGGTGCACAATATATCAATCACACTATTACTGAGATTTGAAATGGAATGATAGTTTTTGCAAAGTGTAGAACAGCATTTAATAATCAGGGCATTTGTGAACTCTGCGATATTGCAATGCCTGTTCTAAGGATATAACTGACAAGAACACATGCGTACAAGTGTTTCTCAAAGACACGTGCACAAACGTTCCTCACAGCATTAACCACAGAAATTCATACTTAGACGGGACACAGATGCTTCCCATACTTCTCAATCTTAGAAGAATGATATGGTCTGTGCTATCTTTATACCTTGATTAATTCCGTTTTAGTACACACCAGACTGGTTTGCAGCTGGGCACATCTGTGTCTCATTGCCCGTGTTCTTTGTCTAATGGCTGGACTTACGGAATCCCAAGCACAACAGGCAGTGAGTGACAGGGAATTTGTGATCTCCGGGAGCCACCCTGAGCCAGTGTCCATGGGCAATGTCAGTGTTTCACTGCTAGGCTAAGTCTGTAGCTGAGCTCGGCCTTGGAGTTGGTCCTTGTTCCTTCCTTGATGATGTTTCTCTGTCAGGCTTGCTTCTCCAGCTTCCCACTGAAGAGTCTTATCACTCTTCTAGGATACATTAATAGGACATGGAGAAATACAGGGAGGGTAGAGGTGGTGGGCTGTTTTCAGTGCCTTTGATACACTGAAGGAAGGAACTAATAGGATGAATTGGATGAATTAGCCATTTATCTATTCTGGGCAAGGCAGAATCTAGAAGTTCTTGATGGCAGTAGATGAAGAAATTTTATTTCCAACAAAGTTGTGCCAAAATGAACCAAAGAATACTTTGGGATAAGAATTTTAGAGAAGCCTGTTTTCATGAACTTGACAGTTCTTTTATTTTAAACTGAGGCAGGGGAGAGAGAAAGATAGAGATAGAGATAGAGATAGAGATAGAGATAGAGATAGAGATAGAGATAGAGAGAGAGAGAGAGAGAGAGAGAGAGAGAGAGAGAGAGAGAGAGAGAGAGAGAGAGAGAGAATCTGTGGCTGGATTTGGAAAGCCAAGTTTAATGAATTTATGGGCCCCTCCTGATTAGACAAAGTGGCTTACTTACTACTTATATTGTTGGTTGGATGCTGGGTTGTTGGTGCTGCACATTCTGCAGATCAAAAGGCAATCTTGCTCTACTCCAAGTCTGTTTCTACCTCTTAGTATGTTTGGTTCAACTCAAAGTGTTTGCCACAGAGGGGTGTACCACCTCTACCACTGCCACACACTTTGGTTGAATATATTATCCTTTGATCTGGCAGTTATTTATCCTTAGTACTTGATTTGTCTAAAGGATGAATGTCAGAGATAAATAAGAAATTTCATCATCAAGAACATAAGATTTTCTTTTAAAGATAGAAAAGGGGACTGATGAAAGAATCTTGAGAAAGCTGGGAAGACAGAATCCACAGAGGTTGGAAAGCTATCTGGGATTCCTCAAATCGATGCCTGCAGGCTCCACATTCCCAGTTTCCCCAGACAACTGGAGATGTTATTATAAGTGAGTGTGCAAGGTGGAAGTGCTGGAGACCAAGAGACTCTCTGTTTTGCAGAAAATTCTCGATTAATTTTGCATTGCAACAGAAAAAATAACCTTATTCTTTCTTTGCTCAATTTCCCCTCAATGTACTGAAAAAGAGCCTAATACCAGAAAATCATAAACAGCGTTAACTCTTTATAAAACACTAATTTGTGTAGGGATATGCCGTGGTTATGAATTCTCATCTGCATCTTTCATATGAGATGATGGTAAAGTCGCCATTTCTCTACACTGGCTATTAAGGGACCTGGGTATGATTTTGGGCAAGTGATTCCACCCATTCATTCTGACAAGTGTTGAATATCATTAAGCTGCATGGTCAATATGGTTATGGATGAGAGTGAAAACTGAAAAAGCAAACTTAAAATAATGCCTTGTGCTACTTCAGACAAAGAGAAAGTACTCATTTCTATGCAGATTTGTGACTGTCTTTCCCATCATAACAATTTTTTTTCCTGGCTTTTTATGCTAAGGCTGGTGCTTAGCACATGGCTTTGTATGGAGTACAAATTCAGAAATATTTTCTCAATGAATGAACTGTCATCCACACAAAAAGACACATTAGTAGTTCAGTGTTTAGAAAGGCACATCTATACATCTTTAGCTCTCTCTTGCCAGGCTCTGTCTCATCTTTTAGACCCAATTCATAACACCTGCAAGTCCTTTGGTGCCTTGCGTTTCTTTGCAAGGCAGCGTTCCCTGCAGAAAGACTGCTCAGCCACAGCTGCACCAATTAGTTTCCATGCCCAAGAAGAGTGACAATAGCCATATTTTTCTCGATGAATGATAGACCTACTGGAGAGTCCACAAATCAAAATGTCAATTTCCTTTTCTTATTCCGTTTCTTTTGTGTCCTGGGTTTGTATATAATTTATTCTACAAAACTGCCTTTGGATAGAGAGAAAGAATGTGTTTCCCCTCCAAGTTTAACTAAAATAATGAAGCAGATCTGTGACAGATTATGACACATTCTGGAGCTACAGTTGCTGCTTATCCAGTGTGGCGACAGCCTTCATTCTTGGAAAATGATGCTTCAAGAGGATCAGTGGTACCTAGAAGAAGGGTGATCTGGGAAACCAGTAAAGATCAAGCTCTCTTCTCATCATTGTACAAAACAGAAAAACCCAGACTTTCACAGCTCAAGCAGAAAGTTCTTGGCTCAAAAATATCATTTATTCTAATTATAAAACTGTCATATCATTACAGTTTTCCCCAAACCTAAATATTTGATCATATTTTGAATTTCTTCACATTTCTTAAGGGAAGTACACGTGACACGCATATTCCATATGTTGAAAGCCAATACTAAGGTTAAGACAATCACATTAATTTCTTTTTTTTTAAATTAAAATCCCCACTTGGTTACTGTTTTCTTAACATCTGTTTTTCTGTATCTTTTATCTGGTCATTTGAATGAAAGTTTTAGAGTCATGAACAAAATATAAGGAGAGAAAGGTGTTTAAAAATGTTTCTATCCACAGAAATTTAAGAAAATCCAGGGCAAATGATAAATGCATGAAAAAGAAAAAAAGCACAGAAATTCATAGTAATAAATCATGGGATCCAGACAAGTTTCAGATAAGATGGATGACTTATATCTGGGAGTAGAATTACTTGATTTAAAAATGTGATGATAATTTCTGTTGTTTTAGGGATTCTCCAATACCACCTTCTTAGGAAAATGAAATAACTTCAGAGTTAAAATTACTGATTTCTGACACAACCCCCTTTAGTCCACAATTCTCTTCTGAGAATCTATTCATTCTTTTAACCATTTATTTCTTGCACACATGCATGTGTGTGCATGCATGATTGTGTGTGTGCGTGTGTGCATGTGCGTGTGTGTGTGTGTGTGTGTGTGTGTGTGTGTATGTGTGTTTGTGTGTGTGCTCATGTACATCCCAGGGCACAAAAGTAGAGGTCAGAGGACATTTTTCAGGAGTCATTTCTCTCTTTCAATAAATATGATAACAAATAGAGAAGTTTGCAGAATATTTGATCACTTATACACATAATAAATGAAAGACACTAATAAAACACCATAGGGAATATTTGTCTATTAATATCATCTGCCTTTTCATAGTGTAGGAAAATTTTAGGTATAGTCTAGATTACAGAGAATCTATCCATCTATCATCTCTTCATCCATCACATTCATTCAAGGGCCTCAATAATAAACCATTGAGTTAGTGTTTTAAATACTTAGAATTAAGAAATGTATTTTAAGTATAGAAGTGATAAACATTAACAATTCACATCATTTTCCTCTGGTATCATGTCATAAATATTTATAGATTAACTATAGGAGAATGTAATCTAAAATTTTACAGTTTCTCCTAGTTAAGCTGTGAGTTTCAAGAAAAAAAATCTGTTGCTTGCTCTTTTGCTCCCTCCCTCCCCCCACCCCGCCGTTTTTTCAAGAGATTCAGAAGACTAAAATACATCTCATTGTTTTTCACTTGGTTATTTCACGTAAGGCCTGCCTTCTACCCTTCACCCTTCTACGTTTCTTTATATCCTGAGGACACATTTTTGCTATGTGACTTTTTAGTTGCAGTTGTTCATTTGGAAAGGGGTTAATATCATTTCCTGACCCTGTGAAATAGGGGTGAGATAAAAGGCTCCATCTCCTGACATGAGATACAGGAGAGCCAAGTGAAGGAAGCTGAGGAAATGCAACCCTGGACATGTGCAGGTTTTCCAGCTTGTGAACAAATCATCATGTTATCAATTATTTACCTTTAGATTTTACCTGTAATTGATTTATGAAAACAGTATTATAAGTTTGCCAGAACCTAGTCACAGGTAAAATTTTTACTGAACAGATGTAAGACCGTTTATACAATAATCTTAGTACTTTGAAAACTGAAAATAATGTCTTTTAATTCTGCTATAGGTCTTCAAAAGATAAAATTATCTGTGTGTACTAATTTCTTTTTTATTTATTCACCACAACATGGAACTGAAAAAAAAAAAAAGGTGAACCAGACAATGAAAAAAAATGATTAACAACAGCTAAAATATTTTTAAGTTTAAGAAAACATGGCCTTGGCAAAATGGCAATTAGGGTTTTTTTTTAATCAAAAATAAATGTTTTTCATACAATATATTCTGAGGTATATGAGGGGGGAAATAAAGAGAGGGAAGGCTAAAACTAAGGGTCATTTGAGTGGTCATATGAAAAGCCTAATGTAATAGAAGCCTACTAAAATACATACATATATGAAGGCAAATAATGGGAAAGACAGCCCCAACTGGCCATCTCTTGTCACCAAAAGTTTCCAGTACTGAGAATGGATTACATCCAATTGAGTTGTTGACCAAAGGGGTCCCATGGGAACCCTCCAAAAGTTCAAGCTATTACCAAGACTGTAGGTTGCTCTCCACAGACTGACAGTAAGACCCTGTTGTTGAAGACAACACCTACACAACTCATTGGACATGGAGAAGTCAAGGTGGTGCCTACCTAGAGCCTTCACCCTTATGGGCTAGAGATCCAGTATTAGAATGTACTCTTCATGCTACCAAAGGAGAAATGTAAACATTATTACAAACCCTTTGATCTACAATGGTGACCTGCCTGCAAGATATGCTAAGACAGTCATGACACAAAGCTTGTGAGAGTATCCAAAAAATCCAACGACTTTATAGGCTCCTTTCAGACATATTATGCCTTCCAGTTTTCTGTTTTATGGGATTCCTGTGTGTGAGAACATTGTGTCTCTGCATCTCCATGTGTTTCAGTGGCCTTTCTTTGGCTCTTTTTCTTCTATTTGTTTCTTCTGTCCTGTTCCCATTCATTTGTTTTTGTTTTATCTTATTTTACTATCATTCCTGAGATGCTGGTTTGTTTCCTATGGAGAGACAGAAAAGTTGTTTATCCGGGTGCAATTGGAAGGAGGGAGGAACTGGGAGGAGTGAGTGTGGATGAAACTATAATTAAAATATATTGTATGAAAAAATCTACTTTTAATAAGAGAAAGAAAAAAGAAAGGAAGGGAGAAAGGGAAGAAGGAAGGAAGGAAGGAAGGAAGGAAGGAAGGAAGGAAGGAAGGAAGGGAGTAAAGAAAGAAGGACGGAAGGAAGGAGAAAGACCCCTGGGCACTTTGCATTCTGTTTCCACTTTTACAAGTGTCTTGACACTAGCTTGTCCATCTTATCCAGAGCTTTGGAAGGGAGCAGAGTTAACCCTTTGGGAGTGGGTCTACCTCTTTGGGCTTACAGAAGAGGCATACATCACTCTTTTGTTATGTTCACCCTATAATGGGTGTTTTCTTTTTTCAACTCTTGAGAAATGTGAAGTTTAAGCTATCTTTTTTCCTTTTTGTGTGCAAATACCTTCTGACAATATCTAGAATTATAGATAAAGGATACGACACTATTCATAGCTAAACATGAATATATTTTTCCTCTGAGAAACTATTTTCAAGATGACACTAGAGTGATTTAAATAATAAGGGATTTGATCAATGTCATACATACTGGGGGTGACTAAGCACAGATTTTAAAATAAATGTGTGAGATGATGATTTTTTCTCTAATGCTTTCAGTTCTCTTTAAGAGTCCCAGCTTTGCACTTCTTTTGACTTTAGGTTATGAGTTATGTGTGGAAGAATCAGTTTTAATTATATTTTTATGTCTAGTGCTTAACCCATATTCAAGATTTAAAAGAATTTAATAAAGTTTATTTCTTGAGTAGGTATGATGTTAACCCCCTCCTCCACCCCAGTAAAAGTTAAATGAAAATGCTGAAGTGAGGGATTAGTGGTGATGTGTCTCTCACACAAGTGTGAGGTCCTGGATCCCCAGAACTCACTTAAAACAATGGAGCATTGTTTCACATGTCTATCATCCCAGCACCAGGAAGATGGTGACAGTAGGATCCAAGGCTTGATGGCTAGCCAGTCTAACAAATTCACAAGTTCCTGAATTACTGAGAGACAGTTTCTCAAAAAATAAGGTGGAGAGTGACTGAGGAAGACATTTGCCATTGACCACTGGCCTCTACATTGCACCTACACACACACATGCACACATGTACATTGATAATGTAAAGTCCACAAAAACAAACACATGCAGAGTTATAAAAAGGTGAAAGCACTTGAAGAGATCAACAAGTTCATTGGAAAATAAAAAATAGTGAAAAATAACTCACAGTAAAAATATTTTAATATAGATACATACATATGTACACACACACACACACACACGCACACGCACACACACACACACACACACACACACACACACACGAACCTAGAGGTGTGTTATTAAATAAAGGAAACATTTGAAATCAATGAAAAATAATGGCAACTTAGGCTGAGAGTGGAACATGAATGGAATTATTAAATCATGTTCTTTCAGCTTTATCTACGGGGAGTCATCAGTTAAACATGTCAGACAAAGCGTTTGTGATCAAGAACACTTGCTGGATCCATACCAAAACCAAAGGTAAGTTTAGGATTTATGATCAGCGTTTATCATGTGCTTTTCAACTTGCAGAGAGAAAATCTTAAATATGACCAGATTGATAAAAGTTTTGTTTTTTACATAAACATGCATGCCCAGAGACAAAGGAAGTCTTGCTACTTCAGGACGGTCTCCCTCCTCCTCTACTTTGTTCAATAAAAGGAAGAGAAGAGCTCATAGGCCCCAACAGACTTCTGCAGCAAAGCAAGAAAGAATGTGGACTCCATTTTCTCTGGTGTTCCCTCGAGTTAAAGAAAGAAAAGTAAAGCAACTTTCAAGTATGATTTCACCAAAAATATTTTATGAAAGGAAGAAGAAAAGGAGATAGTGTAAATGTTAGCTCTGAAAATAATAGGCATATTTTACATACCTAGTTCAGAATTTTTTAAAAAAAACTTCAGTTATAGGTAGTGGGGAGAAAATATTGCAGAAACGAGAGAGCTGAAGGCTAGCAGTTAGTGTTCTTTTTATTCAGAATTATGATTTGTGAAAATTAAATGCTCTTGAAATTTTATTCATAAATTTTAGTTACCTTTACTAAATAAATATTTAAATATTTAGTTTAGTATTTGTGGTGCATATTCTTTATTGCAAAGATATGCATTTGGATATCAAAGCTATTTTTCTTTACATGTACAGAACAAGCAGGGATCTTTTCGAGGGAAGATGTAATATCTGCCTAAGCTGTTGTGAATATTGACTCCACTCCTTTCTGTAACCAATAGCTGAAACTATAGATTCTAAGACACAGGGAGGAGGGATGTTTTTAGCAGGGGACAGTGAAAATGCTTGAAGAAAAAGGAATATTTAATGTCTATGAAAATGTAAAACTTGGGGACGGATGCAGGTGGCAGCAAAGGGACAGCCTCATTAAAGTAAACGATCCATCAAGAGAGAATACTCTCACCACAGCTTGGAATCACACTTGGCACACACGGTCTGGAAGTTGTTCAAGATGGAACTTTACTATACCAGAACATGCCTGTTTATTAAAAGAAGAGTACATTTTCTCATTTTGCATAGTTTTTTTTTTGTCTTTTGGTTTTTAAAAGATGGATAAGAATATATTAGTAAAATGGCTAGTTAGAGTTTTATAGAGTTTATTAACAGTACATTATCTCATTTATGCTTTCCAGAACAGAGAGAACCTAGTTATTTCATATTTGCAAGAACTTTCATTTTTAAAAAATCACTGGATAGAAAATTTTGGAATTGCAATAGAAAAGCTTTGGGTTTTGTGTTGAAGTATCTCAGATTTAGCTTCTGCTAATAAAGGAACCATGGCATTATGGTTTGTGGCTCATGTAGCTACATTTATCATCATTCACAATTTGCCACAGTCATAATACATCATATATTCTAGTTAAATTTCTAAATTCTTTGGTTTTATGTATCATAAAATAGTGATTCCTAAAATAGTAAATTTTTCAACCATCACATGTACAATAGGTCGCAAATTTGTGAAATCTAAATTAAACTATGTCTTGCTAAAGCAAGTTTGAAGTGATCCTTAAGATTTATTTATGAACTCCTTTTCTGTAGAACACACCAACAAGGTGATCTATTTTTTTTTTTTTTTTTTTTTTTTGGTTTTTCGAGACAGGGTTTCTCTGTGTAGCTTTGCGCCTTTCCTGGGACTCACTTGGTAGCCCAGGCTGGCCTCGAACTCACAGAGATCCGCCTGGCTCTGCCTCCCGAGTGCTGGGATTAAAGGCGTGCGCCACCACCGCCCGGCTAAGGTGATCTATTTTAACATGAAATGTGGTTCAGAGCTGGGAACCATTTAAATTGCCACAGGTTTGCTGTGGGATGGTATATATGTCAAATTGCTCTGATTGGTCAATAAATAAAGCACTGATTGGCCAGTGGCTAGGCAAGAAGTATAGGCAGGACTAACAGAGGAGGAGAAAAAGAAAGAACAGGAAGGCGGAGGGAGTCATTGCCAGCCACTGCCATGACAAGCAGCATGTGAAGATGGTGGTAAGCCACGAGCCATGTGACAAGG
Organism: Peromyscus eremicus; assembly: GCF_949786415.1. Classification (NCBI taxonomy): domain Eukaryota; kingdom Metazoa; phylum Chordata; class Mammalia; order Rodentia; family Cricetidae; genus Peromyscus; species Peromyscus eremicus. The sequence continues at coordinate 32,367,750 of NC_081428.1, forward strand.
TATAGATTTATGGAAATGGATTAATTTAAGCTGTAAGAACAGTTAGCAAGAAGCCTGCCATGGCCATACAGTTTGTAAGCAATATAAGTCTCTGTATTTACTTGGTTGGGTCTGAGCGGCTGTGGGACTGGCCGGTGACAAAGATTTGTCCTGACTGTGGGCAAGGCAGGAAAACTCTAGCTACACAGGTTATTTGGAATGAACTGCCAGTCTTCATGGAAATAGCCTGAGATTTGTTGTGAAGTAGTTGGGGTTTGTGAAGTAGTTGGGGTTCACTTTTAGAAGAGGTGAGTCTGTGACACCACAGTGAGGAAGCTACATGTACAGCAGCTCATATAAATCACCAGTGTTACATTGAAGCTGGATGACTTGATGGAGGTTGCTTATGAAGTTGATGTGAGGCACTACATAAAGTACTGTTATTGAAGTGTACAACCCCAGCAATATTTGAAAAAGTAGTTTGTGCTCACCAGTGAATTGCACTCAGATACATTTATTTAGCAGACAGACATTCCTTCCAACCTTCATGCTTATGGAAAAAATGGGGAAAAGCAAGGAGGAAAAATTATAGTTGTATTAATGGGGTTGAAATCTACTGAATTAAAGAAAATCTGAAGAGGAACAACCAAGTAATGTGTTACACTACTGTACTTCTCAGGACCAGAGGATATAGTGGAGTCTTTGGTATTCATTTAATGAATAGTTAATATTTAAAGCTAATGTTATAATTTGGTATATTTCAGACAGTTAGCACTAATACAAAATTTGAAATTGCATTGTTTTTTTTTTCCTAAAATTCACCTACTCTAATACAAGCATGGGGCCAGAGTACAGTTGCAGGAGCTGGGCATTTACACATATGCAATATGTAAAGGCACTGAAATTTCTATAATCATCCACACAAATGATGCCAGCAACTGTTTATTTTAACAACGTCATTGAAGTAGGATTTCATCCTCAATATCACCTACAGGGGATGAATTTCAGTGGATTGGAAGAACTAAGGATGGAAAAATGTTGAAATGTGAACAATTATATTGTCTTTGAGTTCTTTGAACCACTAAAATTCCATAGTTCTTGGATAATCCACCTGGGCTACACAATCCAGGGCTCTGACATTGTAGTTATCCTTGCCGTTATTCATGTCCTGTCAAAATCTTAGAACTCCATAATCCAATCTATAACAGTCCTGGAAAAAAGACTCAGAGTGTATCTTTTCATTCCTTTATTCACTGAGACCATCTTAGAATATACAATTGTTTGGCAACACAAGTGATAAAAACCAGACATGTTGAGAGATCTATTGGTATGGATAAATCTTATCTTGTTTTCCTCTCTAAACTTGGCAGCCACTTTTGACATCTCTAAAGTTAATCCATCAAGGTTAAAGAACAAATCATGGCATATTCAAGCACTAAATTTTCATTGACTGGGAATAGTATCAGTTCCCATGTCCTTTGGAAAAAACCACAAGACACAGGGAGATGTTTCTGTGGTGTTTTGTTTTATTTCACACAGCAGAAAGAAGAATTGTTTATCTGTTCCAAATTAGAAATCAGAAAACACATTTTTATCTTTCTTTTTAATCATGGAAAGATTTGTGTTTTCAAAGTTAAGTAAATGAACAAGGGATTACGGTTGATCCATCACAATGAACTAATCTAATAATAGAATTAAGTGAGCCCATAATATACAGTTAGACATAATAAAAGGATTTACTGTGGGGGAAAGGGTTAGTGGTTATAAGGCTCCCAAGCAAAAACTGAGAAAGTGAATACAAGAAAGGAGCCATATAGCAAGTGTATAGCAAAGTTAGCTTCTCTTGATGTGTAAGAGAAGGCTTGATGAAGTACCTATCTCAGAAAAGACCAGTCCTGGTGGTACATGGCACTTCAGCTACATTGGATCTAGAAGCGTTTTGTTGACAATTCCAAACAATCAACATAAATAGAAAATATAAATTATTTGTGTGCTTACCAAGATTTCACATGTATACTTGGAAAAGAAAATACACGTCAACATAGAGCAGCCTAAGATTTAGCAGGATGACTAACTTAGGCGCATTTTGGCATAGACATAGGCAATATTTTATTTTTATAGATAAACTTACCAATATGACTTTCTGTTTATTACGCCTGCTGCATTTGCACAATTATAAGGAGTGACTGAAAAATTTGCGTTCTTCAATCTTATTTTGTGGAACTGAGTTAAAATTTGGATAAACAGATATGCCACAAAGTACTTTGAGACTTCTGATCTGATTCGGAAAGAAACAATCATTCTCTTTCATCCGATTCAACAAGCTTAAAAATTTTAATTGAACTGACTTTAGCACTAGTTTAAACACCACATATCTCTAAATCTACTTTTGCAACACCTACATTTATGTGCAAACACAGACAAACATGCAGTAAGTTTATTTTCTGGAAGCTGCTACAGTACAGCTCTTCCATTCTCTGGAGGGCAGGGAAAGAGTTCTAAATTTCAAATTACAACCCTTGGATCACAGGGCAGGTTCGCTCCTCACCTTTACTCTCAGTGAAGCCCAAGCAGGGCTGCCTTCAGTCTTAACTATATTCTGTGTCTTTAGTGAAATTTTTCTCTTTGAAGGTTAGTAAACTCAGGCAGGATTTGTTTGAGTGCATGGGGGAATTGTCAGCAATGTCTTTACATTAATGTGTCCAAACCTGGAAATGTAAACGGTGTGGTTACTTCTGTTAAAATTCCAGTTACTGATTAATTTATAGCCAGGTGTACTTCAGTAGAAATTAATTCTATGTACACAACTCCTCAAGGAAAGATATAATTTAAATAAAACCCTTTCAAATGAAGACTGAAGCCACTACTCGGGCAGATTTTCAATCAATGCTGATGCAGAAAAAACAAAACAAAACGAAGAATATTGGTTGTTTGATGGAACTTCAGTGTATTTTTCTCATAGTTTGTGTTAGATTTTGTGAACTACTGATACATGTTTGCTTTTGGTCATTACATTAGAAAAGTTACCGATCCTGTTTTTAAATGTCTATGAACTAGCCATTTACCATGCAGCACTTATATGAAAAAAGCTTAAAAAGAGTTATGTAAAAACTAAAGAAACAAAAACAAAATAATTATGAGGTAAGTTTTAAAAATCTGTCATGGTAAGAGAAATTAAAAATATGAAAATATTAGCATATTGCCTTTTAGGAAATTAGAAAGCAATTTATATTTTAAAAGGTAGAAAGTAAAACTTTTATCAGCTCTATTCTTTTCAAATGCAAATAAAAGTAACCAAAATATGAAACATGTTATAGAATTGTTATTGGAAAAGAATTAAACATTAAATTCCACTATAGACAAATGTGCATTTTAACACTGTTGATTTGAAAGTATTCCTAACTGCAGTATGAAGAGAACTCTGCAAAGTCCAAGTTCATCTACGAGAGAATCAACTTAATGAAGCTTGACTTTTTGTTTATTCACCATGGCTTTCGCAATAATGCTCCATGAAATTCCCAAATATTGCATTTTTATTCGACCCAACTAATCACAGCAATCAGCATAAAAGTTTGCTTTCTCAAAAGTTTTTCAAGAAATTTTCTAGTCAGAGAGAGAGAGAGAGAGAGAGAGAGAGAGAGAGAGAGAGAGAGAGAGAATGTGGGGATGGTGGAGGAATAAAGATTTATTTGTATTGTATATAACTATATGATGTGTATAAATAGGTTTTAATGAAGTCTGTGGTTGGAGCCACATTACAGATGTCCTCCTTGTACAAAACAAATCCATAAAAGGCTTATCTTTGTTCAGCATATACAGGAATACTAATAGATATTAGCAAATTTAATACAAGTTAAAAAACAACAGAAGATTATAATTAAGTAACTGTAATCTTAATAGTGTAAACTTGGTTCAATATTCAACTTAATAGAGGACATTTACCCAAACCAAAAGAATATATTATAGCTAATGCCATATTTCATAGATCTTACAATCTACTAAGATCACAATAACTGAGAAAGGAAAAGAGCAGGTACGCAGATTACGTGGAGAGATATAGAAGAATCTCTTCATAGGCCATATAGCTGTCTATATATAAATTCTACTCTTGCCCAATGTAAGAAAAATGAAGACTGGGGAAACAAATGAGTGGTAGACTGAGTACTTGCCTACAATGTGCAGGATTTGATCTTTAGAACCAAAATTTGTCTGCTCCCAGTAAAAAGGGAAAGACAAAGAACAGACATTTGTTTGAAGCATAATGCCTCACTCCTGCATGCCAGCATTTGGGATGGAGGCAGATGCAGAAATTCAGGAGTTATAGGTCATTATCAGACACATCACAAGTGGGTGCCCATCTAGGCTACATGAGATCCTATCTCAAAACTTAAACAATAGCAACAGCAAAAATTGATTTGGGAATGATTAATAAGTGAAATCATGAAAGTTTACTATTGTCAATAGCACAAGCTATACATGCACACACACACACACACACACACACACACCACACACACACAGGCACACACACACACACATAAGCACAAACAGGAGTATTGTGGTAAAGCCCTAAAAATACACACGTATTGCATATAGACTGAAAATTGTAAAATTTTCATTAAAACTGTTAAGAAATATTCAGTTAATGATGAGATACATGCCATGCTCATAAATTGTAAAATTAAATATGATTAAGATATATATCATCTATAGATTCATCTAAGCAAATCTACTCTTCTTGGTACTATTGACAGGCTGATTGTACAATTTACACAGCAACAGAAAAGAGTAAGAATTGTGAAAACAGTTGTAAAAGGATAACAGAGGATTAACAATAGTCATCTCCGGGCAATTCTGTTAGAGTAGTCCAGATGCTGTACTGATGCTGGGAGATAAGACCATGTGATACATCATAAATATTTTAATACATTAGATACATTATAGGCATATATGTATACATAATATTATATATACATAATTTATACACGTAGGATAATGGTGATAAAATCGCTCATCATACCTAGTAACCAGCAAGCATATAGTTAATAATTAATAATAATGATGATAAAATCAAGGTTTAAGACTAAGGCATTCATTGTTTCTTTTCTCCCATTTTATCTTCTTCTTTCTCTCACTTTCTTATTTCCCCCTCTCTTTCTCTCTCTGATAATCTTTTTGTGTTTCCCAATCTTTTCATTTTGTTTCTTTTTGGAATTGTACAATTATCTCACACTGTGGTTTAGAACTAGTTTTAAAAGGCATGTGATTGTTCCTTGATTTCTGTGTTTGTCTTTTCTTTGTAATTTATGTGTTCTTTTCAAACTTAAGTTTTCCCATTTGCAAATCGGAGGTGCCACTATTATTTTCTGTTGTGTGCCTGTATATAGTTAGAGAAATAATTTGTAATTTAAATTTTTAAAACAATTACATTTAAATTAATTGATTATGATCATAGAGTTTATTCATACTTCGTGGAAGTAAAAATGAATAACACTAGACAGAAACAAAAATAAATACAAGTTAGGACAAGGGGAAGTGCATATAAACATAAAATTATTACCTGTGGTTCACATTCAGAAATTATCATAGTTCCTTCATCCTAACTTGCCAAAGATTTTTTTTTCTTCCCCTAACCAGTTGAGAGGTCTTCAAACACACTCCAGTTTCTCAGTCTAGGACAGGATGGCCCTGAGTTTAGTGAAAGACTTTTCTAGAATGGTCTAGAGCTGAGACTTTGCCACTGATCTTTGTACTCTTTTGGACAAGAGATAAAAAAAATTTTAAGGCATATTTGCATATTTTAGGCTTCCCATCAAAGTTTGCTTGGCTAATGCTTCTAAAAGTCTTCTAGTGTTTTTGCTTAAGTTGAGAAACTCTTTTGACTGACACAGACTCCTCAGTATGGCAGTGTTGGGTTATTAGTATTGTCATTATCGATATCTTCTTTAATATTAAAGTTCAAATATTACCATTTCTCCTCGTGACACTCCTGTTGCTCTTTTCCCAGTCCGTCCACTCTATCTCCTCTACTATGTAAACACTTGCTTTTAGTTATCACATCATATTTTCCACACTCTTTCCTCCACTCACAGATCTGGGCATTCTGCTATCACTGGAATAGCCCTCCTCCTGCTCATATGTAATTGAAACTTCTCACTGAATTTCACATTCTACCTTAAAATTTATCTTTTGATTGAAATTTCAGTAAAGCAGGATTTCTCCTACCTTGCAAAGGTTTATTTGAAAAACTTTTATTTCTTAGTTACTATTATATTATTATTTTGCTTTTCTTCTAAACACTTGGAAGGTAGAATTTAACTTTCCATCATTGTTTTCTTTTCCAAAGTTTTAAAAACTTAACACAAAATTTGCATCCAGTAAGTCTCTTAACAGTATCACTGACATATTGATGCAAGCTTCCAGTCACTACAAAACCCACAACACTGTGGAAAGCATTTTTATATATCATCTATTCATCCATCCTGCTGATTTTCCTCTTGGTATGGCAATCTGTAAATGTTTTTGTGCTATTAGCATACATACCTGCATGATCTCCCTCCAGAGTTCCCTTTGCTGCAGCCTTTCCCCCAAATCTGTCATGATGCGAGCACTGCATTTTAATGCATAATGGAAAAACCTGTGTGCACTGTAAATAGTGGCATAATGAATTCTTCAGGGTGGTAAGTTATGTTTCATGTAATGACAGTTCCTCTCTCTGAATCTGGTCTGCTCTCAGTAGATGTGTTTCAAATTAATAGAGCATTAGTCCCTAATCAAGAAAGTATTTAGGAATACGTTTTTTAATTAAAATGAACTATGGGGAGGAATAAGAAGTATTAGGCTTTTTTTTGTGCTAATTTGACATAGTACATTGCCTGTGTATCTGTGCATTATTAAAGATTAGGCTATTGGTATTTCTGTAAACCTAATATAAAAACTAAGGTAAATAAAAAAGCAGATTTAATAAAACACACAGAAAGCTTAAATTCACAGAGCTGGATACAAACAGATTCAGGAGGTGGATCCTTGCTGGGAGGCAAGCAATGATGCAGTTAACCATTCTACTTGCTTACAACCAACAGAAATTACTACATGGGAATCCATTCTTATGTAAAGGGTATACAGTTTCTCTTCATAGTTTTATCATTTTTTCCAATAAGAAATTTTTTCATGGGCCAGTTTTGAGTATTGATCTTTTGGTTTGTTCATTTGTCAAAATATATTAACCTTTTTTCATGGAGTTCCCAAAATTCACTGGCACCCTGCCAGTGAATATATGCCAACATTAACTAAAAGTGAACCAAGACCAAATAGAAGACATAACAATGTATGTTACAAGAAAACATGGGGTACAAACATGATAATATTCATTTTTTTTTCAGAGATGACACAGCTGTCAGTGGGAATTTATAGAACATTTGCAAATCATAAATCCAATGAGGGACTAATGTCTTGGGTAGACAGAGAACTCCTAAAACTCAACAATAAACAATTACATTTCAAAAATGCACAAAGTCTAGAACATAAAATTTCCAAGGAAGATATGAAATGACAAGAAAACATACAAAAAGGTGTTCCACATCACCATTCATTAAGAGACAACGTATGAGACTCCCATTACAGCCATTAAGATAGGTACTGTAAATAGTGTGTGGATGTGGTTGAGAATGTAGAGAATTTGAGATACCATGTACCCTTATTGGTAATGTAAAATTATGCATCTTATGGAGAATAAAATGGATATTTACAAAAATAAAACAGTGGAACTTATGATTCAGTTTATCCACTTCTGGATACATTCCTGAATGAGCTAATGAAAGAAAGGTCTCAGAGAGGTTTTGGCACATAGTGGTCTCAGTGCACATAGCAGCATTACTCACAATAGCAGACATGTGGGTGAAATTCAAGACTATCAGAGGAATAGGTAAGCACAACATAGAGCTGTGTTGTCTATAATGGAGCATCCAGGCTTGAGAAGGAAGGCGATTCTGACCAATTCTCCAGAACAGATGAAACTTGAGGCAAGAACTCTGAAATAAGATAGTAGTAAAATGATATTCCACATATTCCATTTACATGAGGTACTTGGAATATTCAAGATCACAGAAACAGTGGCTGACAGAGCCTGGGAGCCCAGGATAGGATTACTGATTAAGGAATATAGAGTTTGGATTTTACAAGATGAAAACTGTCCCAGAGCAGGATGGTGATGATGATAGCACATTAGGAACACATTTAGTACCACTGAGTAGTATGCTCAAAGACACAGAGATGATAAATATTCTATGTAATTAATCACAATAAAAATAAAAAAAGGACTAACTGAGAAGCTTTTTCATAACTTTGACAATCTGTCTTATCTGTCATATATATGAACATATTTACCTTGTGTTTACTCATGGTTCTTCTATTGGGGACTCTCACTTGATGAATGTCACTGACCATTGTGAATCCTCTAGGGATTCTGTTCCTGGTCTTACATGTATTCATTGTGGAGCAATCAGATGTAGCTGGCTTTTCTTATTTATGAGTTTCTACCCTAATCTAGAGAGAGGGAATAAATCCCAAGGCTTGTTCCCTCCAGTGACATAGCTAGCTTTGGAATCAGCAAGTTACCATCTCAGAGTACCAATGTATTACAACCTAGGGTGTGTGTGTGTGTGTGTGGTTGTCGGTTGTCTCTTTGCACTGCATGAGCTTATAGGAGAGATCGGGGGAAGGGGGAAGCAGGCAGGTAGACAGAGACAGAGACAGACAGACAGAGAGACAGAGAGAGAGATTTGCTCATGTATGATTCATGGTTGGACTCCCACATTAATAAACAGACAGTTTTCTTTTCTGCAATTATGAGTTTTCTGCTTCACTCAGTCTTTTGTAGAGCCCAGAAATCATGTTTAAGAATTTCTATATATCTTCCATAGGCAGCTACATTAGATATAAGACAGGGAACTAAGAAACCTAAGGAAGATGGGCTAATACACAAACCCATTTGGGGAAGCTGTTAAATTCTCTTACAGACTGTCATTAGAGATGAGTGTACTTTATTAATTCTTCATTTGGAAGTAAAATTCCAACCATGTCTGTCATTTGGAATTTTAAAGTACTTCATATTTTACTTGTTAGAAGATTTTAAAAATTGTACGAGTGGATAAAAAGTGAACTTATATGTTGATGTTAGGAAAGTCCCTTAGAGATGAAATCATATAAAACTTTCCTGAGAAATGTCACCTCCAAAGAAGAGAAGAAAGTATTAGAAACAGTTTACTCCATAACATTCAAGAGACCAATGGATTTTGTCTACTTGAATTGTTCAAGAGAAAATTTAAATGTTACTATGCCCACAGGAAGCCAGGGCTTTTATTTGCAAAATACTCAATGAAGAAAAACTTTGGCATTTTTACTCAGTATTGCTCTAATTATTTTAGCATCATTACCTGTGGAATATTAAACCAATTTATATGTTAAAAGAAAAATCTATTTCAGGATGTTTTAGCAGGACAATTTGAATTTTTAAGCTCATTTGAAGAAAACGATAATTGTGATTGGCTGTTCAAGTATATCAAGGAATATGAAACAAAATTGAGCAACACAGTTTTTCTCAGGCTCTCCTTCAGAGTCTCTTGCATCTTGATCTTGGGGTACCTCAGTAAGTCCGTGCTAAGGATACTTTACTACTTGCTGTAATCAACAGTTTGAGGCTCTTCATATGTCTCCACTAAAATTGCTAGCTGTTTAGCATGGCATCAAAGAACTTGAAAACTTGGCCATTCACTTCCCATGTCTCACTGCGTCGTTCTAGTCTCCAGGCTTTCTGGATTCAATGCCTCCATCTAAGTGGTATTTCTTATTGATGTTTTTGTTTCCAACCCATTATGACACACTTTGCTTCACTCTTTTAGGCTGTTCTTAAATGTTGCATCTTTAAATCTGTTGCAAACTTCGTTAAGTGTGCCTTCAAAAGAGAAAAGAAAAAAACCTTGGAGAATGAAAATGGAAAGTGATAGCAAGATAAACACAGGTGTAGGGAAAAAACATCTTATTTTCTTGTGTTCCAAACATTTTGTCTGTGTTATTTGAAATGTTGCTTCACCTTTCCTCCACTGATTGCTTTATTGATGAAATGAGAACTATAGCAAAGACAACTGTGCATACATTCTAATTTTTATGACTATTTCTGTGGAGGTCACTCTGGGGAGAAAGGGCATTGAAGGCAACATGGACTAGAATAACATTCTCTGACTTTTGTATGAAACAGAGTATGAAGAGATAATGTAAAAGCGTGCATGAGCAAAGGGTATGTTGCCAGTCGCAGCTGAGGAATTAAGTGCTTTCCTACAGGACTCACCCATTCTGTCAATAGAGAAACGGTGTGATTTAAACAGGACAAGAAGATACAGAGCACACGTGGAATGATCTTGTGAGTGAGAGGTGCTGGAGATAAATAAATTTGGACAGAACTTAAAACAGGGGCAGGATGTTTACTTATCAAGTACACACTGAGAACGTATCAAGTAGAATTTTCTGTTCCAGACTTTGGAGCTAAAACAATGAAGTTGGAGCAAATCAACCTTGCATATCCCCCCTGAGGAGTTTTGGGAAAATTGTGATGCAGTCACATTAGCTAAGCAGCATGAATTTCTGAAGGTTCTGATTGGTTGTGATTATAATTTGCTTCAGTCATGCTCAGCAGCTGGCTATTGGAGACTGGGAAGCAAATGGTGCTTCTTAAGGATTTAGAGAGGAGACAGAATTCAGAGATGAAGAGTCCTTAGAGGTGGTGGCGTTGTTTCTAGTCCAGTCCTGGTTCATTGGGAAGACAAATGGAGCCTGAGTATAAGAATTCTGAGACTTAGGTCAAGTTGAGGGTGAAAAGTGAGTGTTTTCAAGTTACAATATTCAGTTACAAATGATTCAAATTTGTGATTTTAAGCATGCTAAGCATAACAAAACTACATAATGCACAAGGCAAGCAGCCAGTATTCAGAAAGCAATGGTATTGCCGCTAAATGAAAATTATTAATTCCAGTCGTACACTTGATTACCCTTGAGCAGTTTCAATTGATTTGGGTTGGCCTCACATATGAAGAAGTGTGAGATTGGATCTGCAGTCTTGGCTCAGTTTTACTCCTCGCACAAACACTAAGGTGCAAGACTATGGAGTCAGACCTTGACTCCACATTTATATGTAATTATAAACGATGGCCTGGTGAGAAAGAAAAAAGGGGATTTATGGTTATGATAGAAATATGCTAGCTTAAAACACTTGAGATGAAGTATATCTCAAAACATTCTTTTTTGTTGCTAATATTAGCAAATTTTCTCAGCAATTTTTTGAAAACCTGAATGGTAGAGAGTCCTCAAATTCATTAACATGTTTAAAAACATCTGTGGACAACAGTGGATGAACTAATTATTTTATTTTTATCCTGAGAGATAGGCTTTGTCACCTAAAATAATAAAGATTCACTAGGCAAAAAGGTTAAAAAAATTGTATGTAATACTTGGTCAGTTTTGAAAAAAAATAATTTTAGCAAGGCATGATTATAACATAAAAATTATACAAATAATGTATCTCTTTACGTCAACTTAATTTACTATATATTTATGATTCCTTAAGTTGTTACTTATTCTCCTATTCTCCTTAAAAGTGATATTAGATGTCAAGTTGAAACATGAGGCCACTTGGCAACTGTCAATAGAAGTAATCTGATTCTTTCTTCTGAAATGATGCAGGTTTAAATGTATCCTGGAGATTGGAAAGGATGTGCATGCATATATGCAAGAATTCGCTTTGGAAAGAACTTAGAACTGGAGCCAGTATCTAATTAATCATGACAAGAGTGAATAATACAGATGGTTTGGCACCCATACCTCTGTTTCAGACATGGGCTTTACCAATGACCCAAATGAGGTGTAGTCTCTTAATGGCAAGGGCTCTGGCTAGAACAAAAGCTGAAGGTTTTGAGAACCGTGACATGATTTTGGGTGGCATACAATAAGACTGAAGACATTTTTTTTCTAGTTTTATTCATGGACCTATTAAAAGTAAAAACAAAACATGTGAATAAAATCTGTTCTTCATTTACATACTTCATTTACTATTAATACCTGCTCTTTGCTCGCTTGTTCAAAATTGACTTTGCTGGGCTGATATTTAAGGGACTTGTGCATACCTGGCTGTTCTATTCGCTGCAGCCTGGAGAGGCTGAAGCAGTGTGGGGTGCAGCTGCAGATTAGCTCTTGGACAGATTTTTCTGCTTGACTACCTCTTTTGTAGGTGCCAACAATAATTGCAGATTCTGCCAAGTCGTGTCTTTATCACCTGTCAGAGATCTCTGCACTGTTGTTGGCATCAGAGGTAAATGTGCTTTTCTTTTTGTCTTTACTCTCCTCCCTGCTCTACTAACAACCTTTTTCTTCCTTTCATGGGCCCCTTTTGGATGTCACATGAAATGTGATTGAAGCCTGTGCAACTAATATTTTTATTTGATTTATTTACCTGTTCAATCATAACGACTTTAAAAAGCCATCTAAAGTTTTCTTGGACCATAACAAAAATTAATTGTATTTATTTATTTGTGTTGGTTTGTTTATTTCTATGGACAATCAATCCATCAATCCACAACTGAAAGAACTGTGTAAAGAGTGAGGATGAAAGAAACAGGAATTCTAGAGCAGATCGAGAGTGTTTTCTTCCTGAACTTCTACAAGAGGCTGCTAAAGCCTAAGAGCTGGTAAAGATGAAGCAGGTGCTTTGTGGGTGGAGTCCTGACTGTCATTCCAGGGATACTTCCTGGGAGTCATATCCATGGGCTTGTCTATGCTAACCATCTGAATCAATAAAATATAGCACCATCTCCAAGCATAAACCCCCTCTTTTCTTTTCTTCTTTCTTTTTTCTTCCTCTCTCTCCCCCTTTCCTACCTGCTCTTCATCTCATCCTGGTGCTGCGAATGGAACTCATGGTCTCCAGCTTTCAACCAAACAAGCTACATCCCCAGTTACAAATTGGACTTTTCTCTCTAGGAACAGATTAAATGAGGTTTAATTTGCATCCATATTTTCAAACTACATGAAATGTCTATTAAATTTTATACCAAAAAAAATTCATTAAAATGGATTGGCTTTTTTTGCAATTATTTTCTACATCCATAGTACTAAAAATAATACAGTGTGGCACAAAAGCATTGACTTTCTAATACTCTGGGTTTCACACATTAGAATTCTGAAGCAGAGCTCATTTTATTTTAAATAAATGGTAGCAAAACTAAGCAGTCATATCAAATGTAATATATAGAAATAAAATAACTCATATATACATGAGTTTACAGTATCCATCCATTCAGGATTTTACAAGTAAATCAGGTGATAAAGTATGTATGTATATATCACCTAAATAAGTTTATTTCATATTTTTAAGTTATTAACTTAATTTTCAAATATGTTCAGTCACTCATTGTAAGGATTTAAAATACATTTTGTATAAGAATAATTTCTAGTATCTAATGGAATCCTTGCATTGAAAGTCAATGGTAAGATGAGATATGTTTTATTTTCTATATAAGGGAAGAACATTTATTCTTCCCATTGCACTTTAGAAAAGAAAATATTCACATCTACGTAGTTTAAATTTTTTATTTATATCTATTTATTTTATATCTGTAAATATGCTATGTTGATGCTCTTTGGCTTGATGAAGATGTCACTGAAAATGGTACAATGTCTAATTCCAAACTCGTCTGTCACACAGAAAGTAGTTTTTTTTTTTTTTTTAAACTAGGGATGCCAAAGCAGAACTGGTATAAGAGATTGCTTGATTTTGATGACTATACTTTGTGGGTTTATACTTCACACCCAGCAGAACATAGAAGCCTTGTTTTCCCCAGGTCTTCTGGGGAAGATCATCTGAGACAGTGTCTAGGCCACAAGTTCAAATGTACCAGGATTCTGCACTCTCCTGCCTCCCTTTTTCCTTTCCTTCTGTATTTTTATTTTGTATTTTGTTATGGAATCTCATAGTGCAGTCTACACCAGCCTCTAATTCAAGATCCTCTGTCTCAGTTTTCCCAATCATGACAGTACAGTTGCGCACCACCACACCCAGCTTTTATATTTCTTAATTAAGGTTTGTATTATTTACAGAGGTCCTCTATTTTGTCATAGATTTTGGATAAATTATGTTTTTAATGAAGACAAAATGTCCAAGCCTGCATTTCAATGCCTTATCATGACAACATCTTAATCCTTAAAGCCAAAGTTGACAAATTTTGCCCCACAGACTTGCTGACTTAATTTGTCAGTACAACTTCACGATAGCATGGCCTTTCTCATTTGTCTGCAGTTGTTTTCCACACTATAACAGCAGTATCAATTAGTTTTGACAAAAACACTACTATATAGTTTTGACAAAAACACTACTATATAGTTTTGACAAAAAACACTACTTTGGGAAAAGCATTAGACCTGTAATATAGAGACTCCCAGATCGGCTTTCCATTTATCTCCTCAGTGCAGTGAATGAAAACTGTTATTCCCTTCACAAATAGTCTTTTTACTGATCTCAAGCCAACTTCAATAATACTTAACTTAAGACAGAGAATGATGATTTACTTTCTTTTAAACTTGGCAACACCAGTTTTAATATGTGAACATCAAACAATTAAATGTTTCATGTAGGAAGTAGCCTTTAATTTTATAAAATCAATATGATTTTTGGCAGTATAGCAGGCATACGCTTCCTAGCTGTGTCTTTCCTTAGTTGATCAAAATGTGTTAAAACTGGGATATCTTCAAAATCTGCAGTGCCAAACTTCAAGGGGGAAGTGATTTTCAATATTTAGATAGAAATATACAATGTATTTGATATGTCGTGGAATGTCAAAGAAATAAGAATTTCTAATTTAAGCAAGTTTAATAATAATAATACCAAGTTTACATAGCTTGTTTTTAGTCTCAAAATTATAATGAATGCATAATAGTCAAGCATAGCTTCTGAAAGTAATAGACCCGTGTCCCTGTGTAGGTAAAAGAAAGAATACACTTTAGTATCAAGGTATATGACATCATATCTATTAGTTTTTAATATGAAGCCACTATTTTTAGATTAACTATTTTTAGATCATTTAATAGAGTTTCATTTGATTTCCCATATAGTCTCAATTCTTCAACATATTGCTATCTTACTCTTTAACAAAATTAAAATGAAATCTTTGCCTTTATATAGAATTATATTATTTACATCGCTTATCTCCTTTCTATACTAATAACATTGACACTGCATTTTTATTATTACTAAACTGCTCCACAAAAGATCACAAAGAAGCTGGGTAATTCACTCAAGCCTATACTTGAATGCCTATGTTTAACTGTCTGATACAAAATTATTTACCAGTTCCATTGTTAGACATCAAATCCTTGGAAACATTCTTCAGCCATCCCTCTACTTTGTTATGCTTTTTAACTTGTTTGTCAAAATTATAGTCAAGCTTGTTTCAGACAACCCTGAAGTCTTAAACACTGTTGGCTTGTTTCTGTTTTCTTTTTAACTCTTTTTTTAAAATCTTCTTTTTAAATAACTTCCTATTTTTTTGACAATTTTGTACATAGTGCATTCTGATTAATATCATCACTCATGTTCTCTCATCTTCCTTCCACCTCTGTCAACCCTCTCCTCCCAACAAATCTCTTCATAACACTCCTGTCTTTTTGTTCTGTTTTATGATTTACTGTGGTCAGCCAGGATTATCTGTATGAACATAGGCTTAGAACTCTCCCCTGGAGCATGGTGTGTTCACCAGTGAACACACAACTGAAGACAATGACTCCACTCTCTCCCACAATTCATCAGTAGCCAGTAATTTATCAGAATCAGTAGAATCCCGTGAGTACCTCCTCCATTCATGACTGGTCATTGACTGCAATGGAAACTGTCAATCAATTAAAGCAGTGTCTCACACAATGAGAGAAAATTTTTGACAGCTCTGTATATTAGAGATGATTAATGTCTATAGTACACAAAGAACAACAATAAAAAACCTGAATCATTAAGAAACTGAATAACCCAATTAAAATAGGCTTTGGAACTCAACAGAGAGTTACTGAAAAAAGAAATACAAATGGCTGGTAAACACTTTTAAAAATGTTCAGCATATCAGGGAAATGGAGATTAACACTACTTAACTCTTTTTGTTGTTGTTCCTGTATATAGTAGTGTGTGTTCCTGTATTGAGGCTGGTATTGTCAAATGAGTGTCAATTATTGTGTGCAATAATAAAAAAAATAAATATTTTTATTAATTTCACATTTGCTCAGAGATAATTTATTTAACTCTTGAGCATATGTTTTATAGACAGATTGCCTTGATCCAATTTGGGTCAATGTTTTTGGAGTGGCTTTAGGTTTGGGCAGAGCTGATTTCTTCTGACTTGGTTCTTATGGCTCCAAGATATTTCTAATGGCCTTAAATATGGAATCTTTCATGTCTTCATTTTGGTGGAGAGAGGAATTATTTTGTTTCCCTTACCCTAGCAGAGGTTTTGTAGACCTTAACATTTTCCCCCTAATTGACTGCTTATTTATTTGTTTGTTTGTTTGTTTGTTTGTTTTTACCACTTCAGGAAGAGATTAGGCGATGGCAAATGCAGAGGGTAAAGACACAGTTTACTTCACTACTTCATTTCTGACCCTTTCCTTACTCAAGTTGGTGCCTCAAGTTCCTGTTGCCTTGGTAACCATGCCAGGTAATAGTTTACCTTTCCCATCCCAGTGAATGAGCAAAAAAAAAAAAAGTTAGATAATAATACTTTTTGTTCAGCCTCTGGGTCCTGCCCTGGGAATTTTTAAATGTCCAAAAAGGAAAAAAAAATGCATGATAAATTTAAGAATTTCATCACCATGTTTCCTTTCTCTTCAAGGACTTGGCACTTCAAATGCAGACTTGTGTGCCTGATCCAAGATCCATCAAACTGTTGTATGTTTGTTGTTTGTTTTCATTTTAGCCAATGTTAATAGATTTTTGGCAGAAGAGCATGTTTGATACAAGTTAATCATAGACAGATAGAGGAAACAGGAAGATGACTTTGGACTTCAAATCCTTCTCTGCTGTAATAAAGAAAATTTCATAGACATTTAAAATATCTCTATGTATAGATTTTCTTTGACATGGGGAAAGTAGTTATATTTTAAAAGAATGCTATGATCATCTAAATGACTGTTCCTCACAGAGCATCTGGAATATAATAAGCTGGAAATACAGGTCCTTCCATATTTCTTTTTCTTTCAAAGGTCATGTTTTTGACTGTTCATTGATCCATATGTATCAGATCAGTGACATTTTCAAGATATATGTAATAAAATTTGAACAATGACATAGGATAAAAAAATTACAGAAAGTATAGCATGCATGAATATCTTCTAAGAAATACATTTCATCTGCATATTTGGAACCATCATAGATACTATATTTTTTATGGAATTTTATTATTATTTCTATGGTGAAGGACTTATAATGATTAAAATTTAACAAAACTTGAAATACATACAAAATATAAAATAAGATGCCTTCATTTTTATTAAGATAGTCATTCTTAGATGAGGTCATATGTGTCGGTTGTATTTGCATGTCTTAAAGTTTATATGAGAATTAGGAACTATTTAAGCTGGATTTTGTAGAAAAAAATATTAAATTTGTTTAAAATGCTATTCCCTATTCCACATCCCAATATATACTATTAATGCATCTGTAATCCATGTGAAAATTACTGTGTATTTACATTAGTCTATTCAATGAGTTCATTTTCTTCTAAATTATTTTCAAACCTAGGAAACTATGAAGTTAGTCTTTGTCTCTGTGTTTGTGCTTGTTTCATTGTGAGTTTCCAAAGAACAATGTCATGGATTCATTTTCATGGTAGCTGATTACTTTGTCATTTTCCCTTTTCTACCGAGCAGTCCAGCAGATCAGTTAGAGACTGATTGCCTTGGAAGGAATTAGGTGATAACTTTTGTCAGAACCCTTTGTACCAATTCTAAAATGCGCAATGTTAATACAGTGTTCTCAAATCCAAGCTCTGAATAATTTAATTCTGACTCACTTCATTTTCTTTTCAGAAAATACAAAATAAACAAGGGTTTAAAATAACACAATAAAAGGAATTCACAGAGTCTTAAGTTACATACTAAACACCCAACTCATATAGAGGTCAAAAGTTTGCTTTTCCTAATAGATAGTGATAGTTATGCAAAGCTATTCCAGGGATGGACCAAGTCAAGCCAATTACTGTAGATGAGTTTTCTACATGCCCTTTCTCAGCCTCAAGTGGGCATTGTTGAAGATTTAGTACAACGCAGTAGAAAATAGTGGTCAGATAAATGCATATAAGTAAATGTCATCTTTCTTCTCTATTGAATTCTTTTAACTTACAACTCAAGTAATGCCTTTATTTATTTATGTTTACATAATTTATTGCAGATTAAGAAGTAGTTTTTAGATATTGGGTAAGTTGTGTTTGAGCATGCCGAAAAAACAGGTCATGGATATAGGTCACTTGCCCAGTATGTGTAAGGTCTTAGATCCCCACCAAGGTAAGGATATAAATATATATTTGGAAAGAGATAATTGAGTAAACTTGCTTTTATCTTTTAGCCATGTAAGGCTATTTTTCCATTCCCTAATTATCTGGATATGTGAGTGGCTTTTCAGCTGTTTTCTACAGTTGTAGAATATGAACAGTGGTTCTGCAATGCTTATTTAAAAAGTCACTACATTAAAAATATAGATTTTATACTCCAGGGAAGTTTTCTCAGAGTCTTATCCACATAACAATATTCACTAAAAAAAAAAACAAAAACAAAAACAAAAAAACTTGTTTACAATTCTGCTTCAATTACTTATTCACTTAGCGTACGTTATGATGAGGATACTGATCTTTGTTATTGTTAGCTGTATTGTATTAAAATACATGAATCATTGATAGGGAGTGTTCATATTTCCAGACATTGTTTTGGAAAAATTTAAATGATAGATCATATTGAGCTACTGTCCTACTGGAGTAACTGAGTTTAAGTAGGTGCTAAACTTATATTCAGACTCTGGTCACAGAGTCCCCATTAGCTCAATATTTTCTTTACAAATCGAATCATCCATTGGGCACAAGGGTTTTCCTGAGTGATGAAACTTCCCACTACATCTGCTGCAAGTATCTGGTCTTCACAGCTCTATAGTCACATAAAGTAAATGCTCTCTCTCCTCACTGAATTTCTCATATCTAACATAGGCAGATTCTGAGGACTGTGGTCCAGAAATGTGTTCTGAATCACAGAAGTGTAAGGAATTAGTGATTGGTGAAGATAAGAATAGAGGCTAGAAGCAAGATTAGGTAGCTTCTCTATTTTCCTCCAGTTTGGACCTATGTGCCTAGTCAAGGTGCCTAAAGACATTTTTTTCCAACTACAATTCCTTAATATAGAACTTAAGAAATCCCAGAAACCTAAACTTTGTTCCAATGGGGAACTTTCTAAAAGGGGAAAAAAAATTCTAAAAAGACCCTAAGGTATTCAAACTCTGTCCTTAACCTCTGCTTTATCTTGTAGATGGGTGGCCATAAATATCTCTCAGCCTCTCAGCCCATTGACACCTTGGAATATCTGCTTTTCCAGGTATCTGGGCAAATACAGTGAGCTCTGTCAGACAGTCAGTGGGAAATAGGTTCCCAGGGCTGAGTTGGTAACAAACTGTACTCCTTTGTCTTTGGTCTCAGGGACCAAAGACCATTAGGTCTTCCTTTTCCTCAATCACTACATCAATAAAATGAGAAAGGTGATGCTTCCCTCACTGGGGAAGTGGAAGGCTCAGCACACTGTTGTTCATCAAGTAACAATCACAATGAATGCCTTGTAGTAGATTTTTCCAAGCTTTAATTTAACCCCATAGTAGATGAAAGAGAAAAAGTTCCTTAGTTCATGTGCAAACCCTAAGAATGAGAACCACCTCTTTCCTCTGGTTTCTGAGAAGGCCAGTTCAACAGCCTGATTACAAATGTCTTCTGCATGATCAGCTACTAGGGCTGGATTGCTAGGTTAACCTCAATTATCAGCTTCATGGGATCTGAATTCTTCTGGGAGACAAGCCTCCAGGAAGACAGTGGGGATTATTTCCCTGATTAAGTAAATTGAAGTGGAAAGACCCCTCTACTTCATGAGTGGCACCATTCCCTGAGTTGGGGTGCTGGCTTCTATAAACGGAGAAGGGAAACTGAGCCCTAGCAGTCATTGCTCTCTGTTTCTTGATCAGCTCCTACAAGCTTCTACTGCTGTGACTTTCCTTCAGTGATGAACTATAACTTTGAACTGGAAGCCAAAATAACCCCCTCTTCCTAAGTTGCTTTTCTCAAATGTACATTATTAAGGCAACAGGAAAAGTAATGAGATGTCATATGATTGTTTAGGCTCTGACCTAATTATCTGTTTAATCTCTTGGTTGGTTCATAATATGCTGTAATATTCAGGAACTGTGAAAAGCAAAAATTGGAAGCTAGCTAGAGCAACTGTTCTCTGGTGGCTTATACTGGGAGGATACTGTTTGGGTGGGAGCTCCACCTCAACTCCTGGCATCCCTATACCCAAAGAGTCTGGAATATTCTGGTGGAGATCCCCCTCAACTTCCCTCCCCCATCTCTTTCCCTAAACCTGCCCCTTTAAAGCCCACCAAACACAGCTCCTCCCCCAGAGAGGCTCAAGACCACTCCCACGGGGTATATAAGCTGCATCCCAGAAAACACACATGGTTTTTCTTCTGGTCTCTTGTCCTCATTTCCTCTCTATGGGGCCGGGAAATCACCCGGGAATGCTTTAAATGGGGCCTTTTCCTAATTTGGTCTGATCAGGATTGCTGCTTTAGTAGAGAGGCCTATTAGGGTGCAAAAAACTTATCAGATACTTCTTGCCCCCTCTCATTCTCTTTCCCTCTGCCTTTTGTTCTCTGTGATGTAACTTGACTTTATTTTACCACATGCTCCACCATGTTTGTTAACCTCATGGACAGGCTCACAGTAATGAAAATAAAGAGAAAGAATGTGTTTTGCATATTACTAACAAAATTTCCTTTTGCAAGACTCAAGAACACAAACTATGGAAGGAAAAATGATTGTTATAGTAGAGAACAACAGATACAAACATTCCATGAATGTCACAATACAAGATTCTTGCCTAAATTGAACCTACTAGCTATTATTACCATGAATTTGTTAGCTATTCAGTAGCAAAATCAAAAGGCAATACACATATTAGAAAAATAATTAAAAGTAATCATAGGCAACATGAAGAAGCAAGATGATGACTAACAAATTTGGAGAAACTCTGAGAAGCAAATAGGGCTATACAATTAAAACAATGATGACTCCATTCTTCACAGCTTAGATTACAAAAACCCTTCAAGCTGATCACTAATATTGATTTCTCAGAATGATTCAAAATATTTTAATCTTGGTGTAGTGCAAACTAATCTGACAATTCTGGAGAAATATGTTGTATTTGATGAAATTAGTGTTTACAAAACTCAGAACTTCAAAAAGATTTGCACTTTTCCTAAGTCCTCTGTCACCGATTCCATAAAAGAAGCTTTTTATCAGCATGCTTTGCAGCACTGATTACAATGTAAGAGAACTAAAGAAAATATGGGTGGCCAATGATTACAATCATGAATATCATGTCAAGTAAAAAAAGGACAAAATCAAAAGCCAAATAACATCTATGTAAACAATAAAATAAAGAAAATTTGTCTTGTCTGTTGTTTCACTGGGTCCCTTCTCCATCAGGAACTGTTGGTATAATTTCCTTAGGTTCTTGCTAACTGCCTTCTAGTTAGTCTGGCTAAAGGAAGGTGGTGAGGAAAAGCAAGGGCATCAACATATTCTTACCATTCTTTCCCACTGTCTTCACCATTTCTGCATCCCTCTTTCTCCTTACCCCTTTCTTTGTTTTTCTCCTGCACTCCCTGAGGGAGACAGGCTCCCTCTTTTTCCCCCAGGCTACTCTTGAGGAGGGAGAAGTGAGAAGTATGTAGATAGAGGTATAGAGGAAAGACAGTTAGAAACACAGGATAGCTCGGGAGGGCCTGGGTCAAAACCCACCAGCCCCTTCTGTCTCTTCTGAAGGGCTTTTAAAGGAATGCCAAGGGGTGGAACAAAAGACCTCCCCACAGCACAGCCAAGTGCAGACCATCCCAGGCACCTGGTGACCATGCACATGGTCAAGCCATCCCCTAATGCAGCCCTGCTGTGTAAAGCAAGCTCAGATCTCACTAGGAAGTTTTTGTAGGCTACCACAATGCCTCAATGCTTTGTGTGGACCTTTTTTTCAGCAACTGACATATCCTGTCTATTACTGCAGCTCCTCACTGCATAGGCCCAATGTCTCTGGCTCTATTATGCCTACAGAGCCCCTATTGACTGGTTTGGGAACCCTCCTGTTTGCCTGATACCTGGATTCTAGAGAATGTCTCCTATATCTCAGTGCCTTTCATGTGCAGGTTGTAGTGATTCTCTGCTGTCTCTGCTGCTCTCTTCTTTATGGCATCCTCTCATTTGCTACAACAGCTCATTTGCCTTTTCATTTTTTATTTTACTACCAATTTAATTAATTTTCTGTGTTGAACTTGTACTTGAGATATTAGAGCACTTTCTGTCTTTTGATTAATATCTGGCTGATAGAGTACCTACTACTGGAAGAAACCCAGGAAACAGACCTGAAAATATAATCTGTAAGAGGTAGAGGCATGGTGAGCCCCATTGTTTAAATGGAACACTGACTGAAAGCAATTATTTAGAACATTAAAGTAGTGCCTACTCTTGGGTATCATGGTACGAACGATGGTTACAGAAAACCTGAGCTACTGCAATCTATGATCAAGAGTTTCTGGGCTAGGTGATCTTCTCTGTCCTCTTTCTCAAAATGGTACTCAGTAATTTAAATAAGCATATTATTAAATACAAGTCTAATATACCGATAAGATGTACTTTGCTCTTAAGTATGTGCAAACAGCAAGAACCAAGTGCCTTATCACACTAAGGATCAAATGTTGAGAGAAAAACAACATGAATATTTCATCTCAGTCACTTAGTTGATATGTCTATGGGTCTAGAAGGCTGGTGTGTATTAGATGTCCTCTGAGGACAGAAAGGTTTCTATGGATTTTGAAGACAATGCATACCACATTTGGTGTGTTGCTCCAATAAATGTATTGGATAATATGAAGACTTCCTGCAGTTGCCTAATTCTGTTTGCTTCAGCATCTGTTGTTTGTTTTATTTATCACTGATTAAGTGTTCCCAGATACAAAATTCCCACTAGAGTGTCTTCTACTCTCTTGGTTAATCATGGACCTCTTCAATATGTATCTAAAGACCTAATCCATGCAAATCACAGTGGGAGGCAGAAAGAAAAGATTGTTGGGATGGGAAAAGAATCAATAAAAGTCTAGAAAAGATGGAGTTTGAAGAGAATGTGCTCTGATCACTTAAAATTAATAAAAAAGTATACATGTGAAATTGAGATTGTGTGACCTATTAAATATATTCACAGTGGCAAGTTCTGAGCAAAAAGTTCTCAGGTCTTGACGTTTAAGCTCTTTAAGTGACGTCTGCCACCGTTCCAGGCTTGTTTCGTGTTTTAATTTTTGCTCCTCCGCTCTTGAGTTTTCTCCAGAGGAAAAAGAAGTAGGCTAAGTGCTAAAAATGCAAACTATGAGACAGAGCCTTTGGGCTGGGAAGGGCACACTTGGAGGATAGTTAGTGAGAATTCCCATTAAAAACACAGTGCAATATTCTTCACCCAAAGTTCTGCGGTCTAGTTTTTTGTCTTTGGGAATTTCACAAACAACTTGTAAAGTTCTAGCCAAACCTTTGAGGTTTGCCTTTCTATAAGTGTGTAGAATGAGCCAAGGGCTGTAACTGTAGCCAAACGAAACAATGGAAACCACAAGACCTGCTGGCCTAGCTCCTCTTTCCTTTACTCGATTTGAGCCTCTGGAGAGGAAGCCACCTGAGTTGCATTTATATTTGGTTCGAGCTCTTGAGAACAATGCTTCCTAACTAATGTGTCCTGCTTGGTTTTAAGTAGAAGGGGCAAAAGTGTTCAGTATTGAAGAAGTAGGCAGAGTTCCCATTGTTCTTCTTACTTATCGTCTTAGTTGTATACATTTAAAAGGACCCTCCAAAGAGATGAATGTAGCCACAGGGAGCTTCTATTTCCAGGAGTTCCACAGGGCACAATGATGCAAACTAACCTCCTCCAGAAAGCCATTTAAATAAATGGAATCCACTGAGTCCCGCCAGCTGGCATAACATACTCTGCTCCACTTAGACACAAAGCTGATGCCTTTTAAAATTCCTTTGTTATTTTCTGATAAACATCTAATATATGATTAAGTAAAAGTTTATTTTTGACTCTCTGTCTCATTTTTTTGCCCTTGACAAGACTATTGTCCACTACATTTGTCTTCCTTGTCTCTATCTCTTAGTGCCAAGACTTTCTAGACTCAAACTTTATTTGTATTGTAGTGCAAATTCAATTTAACTAAGACTGAGTAAGCCATATAATGTCTGGAGCCTGATGCCTAGAGTTACCCAATATTTTGGTGCTTCAATTTCATTATCTACTGTATATGTTATAAACCTTTGGGATTAAATGACTGTAAACAAATACAATGCTTACAGCAGTAAAGGGCCTTGAAATTCTCACTAAACAATTATTGCAGAGGCAGGACATGATGCCACAGCAGACCATGGTATACTAGAGTATAAAGTAAAAGATAAGCTCTAAGAAAAATTTTAAAATTAGCTAAAACTTTTAATTGATTGCTCTTGGTGAGTGGTTTGCCTTCCTCATGTGTAGTTGAAGTTTTCTCCAGTCCGGCCCGGCCCACGGTCAGGACAAATCTCTCTCACCCACCAGTCCCGCAGCCGCTCAGACCCAACCAAGTAAACACGCAGAGACTTATATTGCTTACAAACTGTATGGCTGTAGCAGGCTTCTTCTTTTCTAGTTCTTATATCTTAAATTAACCCATATCTATTTGTCTATAAGTTGCCACATGGCTCGTGGCTTACTGGTACCTTCTCGCTTTTCATGGCAGCGGCTGGCAGCATCTCTCTGACTCAACCTTCCACTTCCCAGAAATCTCCTCTCTGCTTGTCCCGCCTACACTTCCTGCCTGACTACTGGCCAATCAGCATTTCGTTTATACAGAGTGATATACACAACACTCATGGATATATTTGTGTTTGTTATTAAAACTTTTCAGATGGATGTTTATTGTGTTCAGGAAGAGAGAGTACTGAGGATGGACACATAAATTCACCACCCTGTTCAACTATTCATTTATTCATGTAGTAATTATTGAGTTACCTACTGTTTCTCTATGCAGGGTGAGAGTAATTCTGGCCACTGCAATGAGTAAATCCCCAAATTGCAGTCTTAACAAAGTTCGACTTAATTGACTCATGAAACATTTACATGTGGATAGTTTTGTTTGGAAAGATTTTTTTTTTTTTTCAAAAGGGTTCTTATTTCCTTCCATCTTGTGGTCACCCTATCCTCCAGGTCCTCAAAAGACTGTGCTACTCACTATACAATGAGTAAAAAATGATGGAAAGCACTAAAAATATTAACTTGTAGGGGGGATGACAAATGCCACTTCTACTTGATAATACTCTATCCATAATTTGCAAGAGAATTGGGAGATAATAGGTCTCCACTGGGTAGCTGTTATTGAAAAATCACCTCTATCATAGAGGACAGAGGAAGTCTAAATCTTGCTGAATACTTAATTACCTCTTTAATTTACTTCCCACATTTATCAAGAAAATAGATTGAGAAATCCAGAGATAGAGTTCATAGGAATTTGAGTGACTGGTAGTTTAGAGATGATGTGGACACCAGAGCTGACTATGGAGTGTTCATCACTGGAATAACACAAAACTGAGTGAAGCACTTTCTAAACAAACGACTAAGATTTCTTGTGCACAAGCATGAGGTCACAGAGCTATCACAGGCAGACACAGGTATACACAGGTTGAAACTTAGATTTACACACACTCAGACACACAGGCACACACACACACACACAAACACACATATACTTTATTACATGAGAGACAGACTAAATTAAGAATTGAATACAGGGAAAACTGTAGACCTATTTGTCTTTCTTCTGACCACCACTTCCCTTTTCATATCCCTTAGTTAATATCCTAGTGGTTGTAAATCCACTAGGGGACTTAGTTTACATATGTGTAACCATCATCTACTCAGTATTTTCTGGGAATTGGCTGCCATTTAAGTTCATCAAATATTTGAGGGTTGTTTCCAAAGACATTAGGCTGTGCAGTGCCAAGCTTTCTTTAGCCCAGCAACTTACCCTTGTTTCTCAAACAGCTTCTTCCTTAAGAAACCTAATCTACATGTCTCTAATCCACTTAAAACTAGATTATGAAAACATAATTTTGTCAGATCTAGCCAAAGTCCTTGTGAGAACATTTCTTCATGTGTTTTACCCACTAAATGAAGCTGTCTTATTTGTTAAAGTTTGCTGTACAGCTAAAAATCCCCTAGCAAGTGATTTTAGAATTTGGCAGTCTCTATTCCCTTTTCCCAAAGGGATACAGGAGGTATTTTTGAAGTTCCCTTTTGAGTGTTTGCTGAACACTGCTTGGAGTTTCTTCATGTGGACTTAGTTCCTTCTTTTTCCACTGAGTCACAGTTCCTTATACATTTGGATCTCTTCTTGCATTCAAAGGAAGTCACTCAGGTGAAATGTCATGGTATCTTCATTTAAACAGGAAAGGGTTGTGGCACATATTTGCAGTTTCTCATCCAAGAGAATCTCAACTCTTTTTCAGAATCTTCAATATCACACCCTGTCATGGTGGTTCTGAATTTCAATGTAATTTTCTTGACACATGGTTTGTAATCCAACTCATTCATGGGTAAGATGACCCATTTGTGTCTTCACTGTAAAACTTTCATTCATAGAAACCCAGGGAATCCATGGTATTTGCCAAATTACTTTGTAAATTGTATCTTATTATAAGCAGGTTGCTTTATGCTTTCTTTGGATGTTTCTATTATTCACAAGCTACAAATTGACAACTACGATTATGATTGCTACTTCAAAGAACTTGCATTTTCTCTATCACTGGCTCCATTTAGTCACCTACCATAATAGTCTGCCTTTAATGTTCAGAAATAACTTTAAGTTTTGTGATTAATGATAACCTACATATGACAATATTCAATTCTAGATTTATAATTGTCCAACTACATGGTGTCTGTGAGGGCTCCATATTTTTAGCGATTACTCAAGGAAAAACTTCAAGTGTTACATATAAAAATTACTGAGACCATGTTTTTAGATTTCAAGGTTTTATGAGTCATGAAACCTCATATATTTTAATGGAACTTTAAAACGGAGGCGATTCATGTAAAAACGTGGGATGTGATATTCTTATTAATTGTAGTCTTAGTTCGACAACACCCTATCCTGATTGTTCTGGTCTCCCTGTACATCACTTCTTAGCCCCTTGCTTGAACTCCTCCTCCTCCTATACTTGAGTTTCTTTATTTGAGTTCTTTATGACGGCTTTTTAAAAGGCATTGTTTTCACTAGTTTAGAAATGAAGACTGTTCGATTGGCTATTTGTCCCTGTGCTTTTTCCAATCTTGGTCTCAACAATTCTCGCTCATACAAACCCTCCTCTTTCTCGCCAATTGGACTCCTGGAGCTCCAACTATGAACCAATAGCTGAGGAGCCCCCAACTGGATCAGGCCCTCTGGATAAGTGAGACACTTGATTAGCTTGAACTATTTGGGGGGCATCCAGGCAGTGGGACCAGGACCTGTCCTCAGTGCCTGAGCTGGCTGTTTGGAACCTGGGGCTTATGCAGGAACATTTAGCTCAGCCTGGGAGGAGGGGACTGGACCTGCCTGGACTGAATCTACCAAGTTGATCTCAATCCCCAGGGGAGTCTTTGCCCTGGAGGAGATGAGAATGGGGGATGGGCTGGGGAGAAGGCGGGGGAGGGGGGCTGGCAGCGGGGAGGACAAAGGAATCCGTGGCTAATATGTAAAATTAAATTAAATTATAAAATAAAAAAAAGAAAAGAAATGAAGACTCTGAAGATGACCTGTGATAACACAAATAGTAAATGGTATGGCCAAGTCCCAATCCAAATCTTCCTACCTCCAAAACAATGTCTTTCAAATTCAGACTTAGCCTTCCTGGGCTCTGACCAGGCTGGTTCTGGTCCTTGCTTTTCACTTATTTGCTGGGTGTGTTAGCTCAGCTTCACATGCCTGAGTAGCATGCAGCCATTCACATGCACCAGTTTTGAAACTATTATTTGAAGATTTTCTTGCAAATCACTGTAAGAAAATGATGAGACAGTCTTAGGGTCATTAAAATGGTTGAAGAATCGTACAAAATCCTTGAAGAAAAAAAAAACACATGTACTCTGCTTAAATATAAATCATCAATTCTATTTTAATGTCAAGACATTAATCCAAATGAGCTTTTATACAAAAGAACAACTCGAATGTACTTAATAAATAATTGCATGTTTCTTGAATTTATTTTTTCCTAAAGATTTGCAATCTAATGCCTCACCAACCTAAGTTAGGATGTTTTGCCCATTTATAATTAACAAGAGGAAAGTCAAACATAATTATTCCTTGCCGCTCTCTCTGCTTCCCAGTACGCATTAGCTCTATCACTTTGGAAATCATTGAAATTTAGGTGTGATTGTAACTAATACGTTCCCATACGTGTCTAACACCTCCCTTAACAGCCTCAGACTTCCTTATGCACAATCATTCTGGAAAAGTGTCGATTTATTC
Organism: Peromyscus eremicus; assembly: GCF_949786415.1. NCBI lineage: Eukaryota > Metazoa > Chordata > Mammalia > Rodentia > Cricetidae > Peromyscus > Peromyscus eremicus. Next base: position 32,396,617 of record NC_081428.1, read on the forward strand.
CCTTCTGTGCATTTTCAGAAAGGTGCAAACTGAAGTGTAAATGGCATTCATCTCACCAAATCAATTGGAATGTAGCTGCTGTTAAGGTGGTTACCAAAAGAAAAGAAAAAACCCCAACAAAAACAAAGAAAAACAGGGACTGTACTGCCTCTCTCAGGGATAAATTCTTTGAACATAACATAGCTAAAACTGGCATTCTAAGCAAAATTACTTCAGGTAGTTTTATATGTAACTTTAATTTGGAGAGCTGGAGCTTTGGGTATGAGTTAAGGAGAGGGCTTGGAAATCTGAATAAACAAAGAGGCAGGCAACTGCAGAGGTATAAGGTGCATTCACGCTAACAATATGTTTCTGGGAAAGTGGTAAATGGCACTCTGCTCAGGTGACAGATTTGTTGGGTTCTTATGCGCATAGGAGAGTCCAAGACTAGCTGTGAGAGCAATTTGATTTTCAAGTAATTTATTCACTATATAATCTCTTCTACATCTTGTTAAAATCCAATAATCATGTGAAAAACATTTAAGAAGCACTATTAGAAACTGTAATCTGACTCAGTGATTTAATAAGTAAATAACATGAGCCTACCCTCCTTTACCCAGATAGACTGTGAGTTCTTAAATGAAAGACCTGGTGTTCAGGGCTAGTTGTTTTGCTTGTTTTGCTTTGTTTATTTGTTTAAAATAGCATGTGGAGAGTAGACAGTAGATGGCTATCTTAATAAGAACATATATAATAAATATAACTGTTGTTGAGAAATATTACAGAATCGTCAAGTTAATCAACAGAGAATAGCTTTATCATTTCCCATTATATGTTCTGGAAAATAATTTTTTTTGATTGTATAACTAACTTTGCAAAATGGCTAAGTACAGGGTTAAATGTTACACTTAAGAATTTTGCTTGGGCACACATTAAACTTTCAGACCTAATGCTTCGGACACCCTAAACTTCTTTGAAAGAATATGTTTCTGTCTCAATACTTTTTTTCTTGTCACCATTTTGGATGCAATATTTATTTTATTTCGTGTAGCCAAAAGTATAATAGTCTGCCAAATGAAAGAGAGTTCACTGAATGTACATATATATTCAGCTTTCATTAAGGAAATCCAAAACCTCCATAGATCCATTTGGATGCTGCATTTTATGATTTTGTCCCAATTTACTGGTTGCAGATGTTTTAAAAGCATTAGAAGGCATACGACCAACTTCAACCAGGAATACAAAAATATGTCAGTAGGCATCCCAAATTCTCTTTCCTCTAAACCTTCATGTTAAACTGTCCTGAAACTAAATAGCTAATGAAGATTTGTTGTATTGTCTTATTTAAAAGAAAAAGAGAGACAAAGGTATACACATACAGTGAGGAAGGAGGAAGAAAAAGGAGGGAGAAGATTTCATAACAAAGTATTTCCAAATCTAGACCATAACAAAAGCTCTGAAACCTCTCATTTTGTTGTTCCTATCATGATCAGGGGAGCCTCTGAAGACTCTAAAAACCATGTTCTCAGAGTATTAAATAGAAGAATAACTCTGTAATGTAATCATTAATAACGTGTAGAAGTAACTCAGCCAACGAGCTGGCTTATAACTTTGTTGTAAATCAAGAGACTTGTGGTTTAATTAATTTCAACTTATTTTAAAATGTGCTCCCTCAGGAGCATAGCATTTAATATGGAATTTGGGGAAAATAAAAAGTTAAAGAATAAATAAGTTATTTTTTTTCTATTATTATTGAAGGAGATCTGGCCATTATTTGGGGGCATTAGCATGTGAACTATTCTAAAGTTGTACTCTGTAGGAAAGTAATGATACTGTTACAGACCCTACCACAGCATGAGTGAAATATCCTTCAGACCACACAAACCCCCTTGCTTGGATTGCATGCTCAGCAGATATTTTTATAGTAAAATAAATAAAGATACCACAGATTGCAGTTGTAATTACTCTAGGAGCTAAACAAATACATTGAAAATTGCTTTCTGTGTGAGAAATTAGTATCCTGTATCACCAATTAAAAGCTTATTAAAACGAATAATTCAACAAATATTTATTAAATAAATAAAATGAGAAAAGCAGACTCTATATTGAAGAAACAGTGTAGAATGATGGAAAGAAAGGTACAAAGTTTATTTCATGAAGCTATGAATGTCCTGATGGCTTCAGGACAAACGGACTGGTTCACTGAAGTCGTCCAGTCTTGAATGAGTTACAATTCAACCTCCAAGGACTATTTATTTATTTATTTTTAAATTTATAGAGCATGAAGTCAGTCAGTTACATTTTATAAGAAACAAATTATTGAATCAGCTCTGAAATCTCACCCTTTATTAGTTTCTTGACTTGTTGCTGTGGCAAAACCCCTAACAATTACAACTCAAGGCAGGAAGTGCTTACTTAGTTGTAGTACATCATGGCAGGAAACACAAGGCGGCAGGATCTTGAGACAGTTGGCCACACTTTGTTCATGGTCAGGGAGCAGAGAGAGATGAATACTGATGCTCAGTTTGCTGCTTCTTTGTAGTCAATTCAAGGTTCCAGCACATGGAAGGGTGCCACTCACAATTAAATCTCATCTCCCCTCCTCATGTTAACTTCACCTTGATAATCCTTTACAGGCGTTGCCAGAGGCTTATCTCCCAAATGGGTCTAGCTCTTGCCAAGTTGACAGTGTTATATATCATGCGTTCTATGAATTTTAATAACCCTACATACTGGAAATGGATAGTTAATGAGAATATTTTTATGAATAAGTAATTTGAGATGGAACCTAAAAATTTAACCCAAATTTGATTGAGTATCTTTGCACAACAGTACAACCTATCCAAGGAGGTTATTGTCATTAGGAAACTAGGAACATTATATAGATGTACAATTTCAATAAAAAGTGATATAGTGTGTCTATATTTTATTGCATAGAAGTTCTATGTTGAAGCAGAGACATGAAGACTGCGGATATGTTGCAGGTAATTTTAGCTGTGTATTGAATTTTCTTCCTTCATTAATGTTCTCTGGGTATTTTGAATTTTTGTGTATTTTTTTTAATGCTTTCTTTGTCTGCCTACACCCAAAACCACTACCCACAACTCAGTAATCGATCCAAAATCACAATTTAGATGTTATTCAAAAACTATGCTTGATAATATTAGATTTCACCTTCACGAACACGGGAGGTGAGTTACATCTATCATTTTAATGACAATGAGAACATTAGCCTATGTTTTCTCTTGACAAATATCAGCAAGAAATAATGATAATTTTATATGTGACATGCATTTCACATATTAGAAATGGGAGGTGGCACTTGTGATCACTCATTTCTAGAATTTCTTTTTATTAATAAATGGGGAAAATGATGACACTGAGCTTCATTAGGAACTTAGATAATAATTTAAATGTAGTTAAATCTCAACTTTTCTATACAAAGGAGGTACAGTGGAACATTTTGAGAATGAGAGCTCAGGTGAAGTATATTGGTCGATAATATACACAGTTCTCAAGATCAATTATGTATGTGAGTTCATTTTTTTCTCCCCTTCAAAGAGAGTGTATATAGGTACATGTTAAAAATGGTTGCAAGAAGAGTCTTTAATTGGTGGCTGGAGTCAGTCTGAGGCACCATGCACAGCTTAAACCGTGCAACCTTGTGGTCATAGGGGAGCAGAGATCTCTCTTAAAGTGTCATTTTAAGGGGAAAAATTATTTGACAGTCTGATTTCTTAAAATATTCTTTCATGAATGATCTATGGCTGATATTCAAGGCAAAAGACCAGCTATGATTCTCTTGGCACCGTAGAAAGGGTAAATATTGGCATATGATGGTTGAGCCACAATGTAATGACTAGTGGTAAGTTATATAAAAAAAAGACATAAAGTATAAAAATATCAAATTTTATTGTAGAAATTTTCAAAATTTACAGAATTTCTTCCATCATACATTTATACTTTGGGAATTTGAATTTGATTGTGGAAAGGAATTTTCATTCACTTAGACATTAATCAGGTATGTGTGTATGCATGAATACTTAAATATAAGCTTGATATCATTGTACAAATTATACTTACTACTTTTAGAAAAGTTTTTTAGAACATTTCACAGGGAAATATATTTTTAAGACCCTTTTCAGCAACCATTATAACAGTATATGGAACATATACATTAAGGCATAAAATAAAGAGATGGAAGATTATGACTGATCCAAGGATTCAAACTCCTCCTTGTGAGAATAACATGAATGTTTAAAACAGTTCAGTTCAGTGTTGAGAAGAGCCAAGGAGAAATCACCTGTAACAGCTAAGGAAAATGTTATTTGATAATAATCCATTTCCACTTCGAACCTAATAATGTAATACTATTTTTAAATAAGTTGTATTTTCTCATGTTAGCTAGGAAGAAATAAAATTTTTTTCTTTACTTTATAAATGTGTTGTACTATTCAGAGATTTTATAGTTTTAAGTAAAATGACTGATGTGTTGGGTTTGAAAAAGTTCACATAATTTAGTAATATAACCTCCTTTTCTGTTATGATTTGAAGTATTTGCAGCTGTAATGGCCTTGGAGTCTCTGGGATAAAGGCCTTAGCCAAAGTCAGGAGTTGCCTATAAAGATCCCTTTGACAGAAGCTGGGATTCAATCCAGGCTCATTTCAGCAATATTTGTGGAGAGGAGGATTGAACTCAATATATTTGACCCAAAAGTGCATTTTTGGGGCTTGCACCATATTTATTAAAGCCTTGTGGCAAAAGTAGAAGTTATTAAATGGGTGAAAGCTGCCTTATAAAGACACAGTTCTGAGGAATAATAGTTCAATTCGATATATCTCTACTGGTCACCTACCTAGAGCCATATCCTAGGCTAGGAACTCATGGCTATAAAAAAGAGACAAATAATACTCAGAGATTCAGGTAACTCACAAAGACGGAGAGAAGGCAGATATAAATAACACTAACACAAGCCCAACACATAGATTGCAAAAGAAGTATACAGCACAGTGCAAGCTGGGGACAGAGAAAAGGTCGGGTCACATTTCCCAACTAAGTCACATATAAGTTGAGCGTTGTTAAGATGGCTTGTGAACAGTGAGGGAATTGAAGATTAGAATTCTGTCTTAAAATTCAGCAAGCATGGAGCACATTCAAAGAACTAAGATGAACATTTAAGAAAACAGGATTTTTGCTTGAACTGTAAATACATGTTTTATTTTTTTTAATATCAAAGCTTTATTGAATTATCTACCTATGTTACCTCTGTAGCATCCCCAGTTGGCTCTAAGGACAGCATCGTGTTTGTATGTAAAATATACAAAAATGTTCCTAAAAATTTGAAAGGAAAAACTTTCTCCTGATAACAGTGACAGCCCAGCACTTTCTTCCTCTTGGGCTAGCTGGTCTTCTTCTGGCAGGTTCTCATCTCATCATCCTTGATAGTTATCCAAACCTTGAGCCTGGCAACACACTTGCCATCGTAGGAGAAGCTGTTAGCAGTGCCAGGCTTTGCACCAGGCAGGTGGCTGGCAGCTGCAGATCCCATCATTTCAGAAGTTTCCAGAAATGAATGCTGGGATTCCTACACACGGACATGTGCTTTGCGGCTTTTGAAGGAAAAATGATGCTCATAAAGGGATGCACTAGTCCAAATTGCTGGGTAAGTGATCCCTCAGCTCCTGAGACTTGCATATATTTCTTTTTTAAACTTCCTTTTTATTTGTTCTTTATGTCTTTCACATCATACATCCTGATGTCATTCATTTCCTTATCCCTTCATATCTACTCTCTGCCCTTACAACACCCCCACAAAATAAAATAAAATTTAAGAGGAAAAAACGAAAAAATCTCATCATGGAAGTTGTAGTGTGACACAGTGAGTCACGCAATAAACCCTTTTGTCCATATTTAGAAAGGAACTATTAAAGTAGACTACTCAAGGTGTGATTCTAAAATGATATAGGATGTTTGAAATATATACGACCATCATCTATGATTTATTCTATTAGAATGGAATAGACACGTTGAATGTATGTGAAGAAATATGATACAAGACAAATGCAGAACTGTTAAAGTCACTACTTTAATACTTGCCAGCCATTGAACTCTGTATTAGTTCTCTATTGCTGCTGTAACAAGTTAGTACAATTAAGGGCTTAAAGCAACAGAAATAAATTCCCTGGTTGTTCTGGGAATTCTGGGAAGTCCGAAATGAATCATCAGGACTTTATTTCATCTGGAGGTATTAGGGGAAAATCTAATTCCTTGCCGTTCTCAGCTCTTACATTCCTTGGCTCCTGTCCCTTTCCTGTATCTTCAGAGCCAGCAGCAGCACAAGGTCTTTGAATCACATTCTTCTCTGACAGCTTCTGTCGTCCCATATTCTCACTCGTATTATCTCTTAAGAGGCACTTGGTAGTGACACTAAACCTATCCCAATAACTCAGACTCGTTTTCTCTTCCTCAATTCTAAAATGTACTTTTCAGTATCTTGCTATTCAAAAGAGTATATTTTCACTTTCCATGGAGTAGATATGAAGTTTTTGGTGGCCCATCATTCAGCCTGCCATCCACTGGGAATATTCTTGAATTCTCAATTTTTTTCCTCCCCCTAACTTCAAAGGATACTAGTACCGCCTCACATGGTTGTACTCAAGGTTCACACAAAGAAAAGAATACAAAGTGTTTAACATGGTGTTTAAGAAAAACTGCAATTACCATTGCCATTCCGATTAGTGGTACTGTCATTTAGAAAATTCTCAATAACAAACTGATCTTCCTTGCCTTTGTTCGAAAATGCGGTTAAACCTTTGAAGAGATTGTGCTATGAAAATATGATATATCAGTTTGATAAGGATAAATTGATTTGAGTCAAGTTCTTTGTTGAGAGGCTAGATATATATGATAGCTCTAGGAGGAAAGTTTACACAAACATTTAGAATAAGCACCCAATATTTATTATGTATTTAGTGGGTTTGGAATGAGTAGTTTAGACTTTTAAGGTCTGCGATTTAATTGTAAAATATAATTCCAATGGAAAGTTAGGCAAGTATATAATAAATTTGTATTAAAAGTGGTCACTGATAAAACATAAATGTTTAATACAGATATTCATATCCTATACTAGTCAAGCAAGTGATATCAAAAATAAAATTATCTAGTGGCAGGGATTTTAAAGATAGGGTTTAGTGTTCTAGAGTTGTCCCTGAAAAATTATGGCATTTCAATTGTCAGCTTTGATATTCTGGAACACTGGACAGACATAACCAAAGTGTTAAAACAACCAGTCTCTGTACAGTAACTTAGAACACATTAGTGCCAAAATATTTTATGCAAAAATGTGTTTATTCTTTCTGGGTTATTTTTGGCTAGAGAAAGAACACAATGGATGCTGAATTCCAGACTTCAATATGAGTCAGACGACAGTGCACAAATGTCAAAGCAGGTTTTGGGAATCAGCAAAATTCACACAGAACAGATCATAAGAAGTCAAGCTTGTGGAAATAGGCATTAAAATAGACAGGATTTTTTTCCCTTTTGAAAATCCTCTTGCATTCTCTCAAATGAACCATGAGAAGTGTTAAGGAACGTACTGTTACTTTCATTTTGTGAAAGACACATTCCTTGGAACACTGGCTCTTATGTGGATTTCCCCATCGATTCCCTCCCTTCACAGCTCAGAGAACACTGTGGAAGGGGAGGCAGAATGATTGTTAAGTTCAAACAGGATGAAGAACACCAAGGAAACAGGGCCTTCTAAACACACCAGGACCAATGCACATATGGACTCACAGAGACTGAGGCAGCTTGCATAGGCCTGATGGGGTCCAAGTCCTGAGAATAGAAGTCGACACAAGTCCCATCCTTAACTAGGACATGATGGAAAAGCCCATCACCTTCTACTCCTGGAATCAGTGGCATATGGAATCAGATCTAAAAGACAAAATTCAATATTCCTAATATTACTTGATGTTCAACTTTATCTTCCATTGATGTGATAGAGACTGGGACAAAAAGCAATTTGTGGAGAAAAGGGTTCATTTGGCTCACATGGATTGATTATTAAAGGGAAGTCAGGGCAGGAACTCAAGCAGGAACAGAGGCAGCATCCAGAGAAGAAAGATAACTATTGGTTTACTCCCCATGGTTTGCTCAGTTTTGTTTTTCTTATATAACCAGGAACATCTGCCCAGAGTCGGCACTTTCCTACATTAATCATTAATCAAGAAAATGTCCCACAGACATACTCATTGACTGGTATGATGAAGGCATTTCTTCCATTGAGATCCCTTCTTCCCATGGAACCTTAGTCTGTGTCCAGTTAACAAAAAACTAACCAGCATGTCCAACAAGAAATTTAATTACTGAGTCAAGAATACACTTTGAAATTTGAAGATGCAATATGACTTTATCTTACTTAAAATTATTAGAAAAGTCATGAAAGCATAACTCTAAATGGTTTGGTGGAGATTGGGGAATACTACATTGCTTTTCTTTATTCTTTTAAACCACATGCAATGCATATTGGTTGTCCAATGCATTTTTTCATAGGTGCATAGAACTTGACTCAACCACCATTATTATGAATGGAAACAGGGCAAGTAATTTAAGCATCTAATAATAAACAGTGAGACAGTTATAAATGGAAAACATGAAGGTTGTCCTTGAAGACTAGCATTATATCTTGAAGGTTTAAACATTGATTAAAACACATGCCTAGCCAGATGGTAGTGGTGTGCTACTTTAATCCCAGCACTCGGTTGGCAGAGCCAGGCAGATCTCTGTGAGATTGAGGCCAGCCTCGTCTACAGAGTAAGGTCCAGGACAGGCAACAAAACTACACAGAGAAACCCTGTCTCAAAAAACCAACCAACCAAACAAACAAAAAGAAAGAAAGAAAAAAGAAAATATAAGCCTGTTTTAAACATAAAGTTGATGTGATATCATCTGTAGGTATGTTTTCCTCTGTTCTTTGGTATATCAGTAAAGGACAGACTAAAAAGAATTAATTGTGCTTACTAGGCTTAATACTTACTTTGCTCTCCTTCCATATCATATATTTTCAATATTTTGAAGATAAAAGTGGCTATAAAAATGTCAATCCAAATAAGAGAAGAAAAAAAAAAAGAATCTAAGGAAGAAGCTGGAAGGTACCATCAGTGTGATGAGAAGTATTTTCCCTGGCAGCAATCAGTATATTGCCAAGCCAATTGGATTCCTGGTTAAAGAAACAGAAATAAAGGCATTTTTACATAGTCCCGCTTTACACTCACTAAAAACACTAATAAGAAGAATATAAGAGAATCACAAGGGGAGAGAGAGAGAGAGGGAAAGAGAGAGAGAGAGAGAGACAGAGAGAGAGACAGAGAAAGAGACAGAGAGACAGAGAGAGAATATCTCTATATGAATGAAAGAAGTACAGCAGATATGATGTGTTTATGTGCAACAATGTGTTTCTTATTAATCGAGCCTCACTTTGTTTCTAACTTGTCTTCCCTTTTCATGCAACAGTTATGCGAATCTGGAAGTATGACCCAAGGACTAGGAATGAATGTAACTAAAAAATTACAGAGAAAACAAAATCAGTTCTTGTTTTTTCAACCACCAAAAGTGTCTCATAAAATGCACATTATGGATACAAACTTGACAACATTGGCTTTATCAATGATTTTTTTGGAGTGACAAAGATTTTAAAATATGAGAGACAGATTTTTCACAGAAGAAATGAAGACCTGAGAATGATGAATATTGATATTTATGCTTGTCTTTCTACTATTATTCAGTTCAGATCTCATGTGCAGGAGGCCGGAAAACATTAGAGAGATGATTCTGGGAAGAAAGTAATAATAAGAAGATAGGTTGAGGGGCCTCAGTAGACACTGGGCCAAATGGGAGAATGGAAGAGTCTGTGATCCATGGTGCAGTTTCAGTTAAACTCGGATGGAACCATGGTGGGCACAGTCGCAGATGACCCTCTAGGAGAACTTGATACTGAGACAGTTTGTACACACAGGGTGCCCTGGAAGTGTGCAGAAGAAGCGGCTTCATCAAAACTATCCAAGGTCACACTGCACTAGAAAATTCTAAGACAGCCAGCATATGTTCTCTTGCCCTCAGAGAGGCAGAGAGATTTGAAGAGAAGCCACCAGAAACCGAAACCTGGGAAGCTATTCTGCAACTGGCTCTGATTTGGGCTCCAGTGAACATTCCTGTGGTCCTGTGACTAAGACTGACGCAGAGATGTTTCTGATGAAGAGTTCAAGCCAGTGATGGACTGTTCACCTCAGCACACACTGGAAGGAACAAAGACTTCTTCCTGTGACATTACCTTTTCCAAAGGAGATACATTAAATGTTTTGTGGGAGAGAAGAGGGTGAATTTTTTTTTTGTGTGTGTGAAAAGAATTGTGACGATTGCTTTTTTAAATGAAAAAAGAAAGTTACAAAACTGTGTTGCAAACTTAAAGTGAAACTAAATATGTACATTAGTAGATCAGGCAAGGCCATCGAAGGGGTCGGGTGAAAAAACTGAATGATAGGTGACACTGACATCCCATCATTCATGGTATACATCTAACATTCTAGCTATGGACGGCTTCAGTTGGTAAGGAAGTGAAGAGTGAAGGTAGAGGTACAGTAATCTCGAGATACACATTTAAAGCACTTTCTGAATGTGTGGAAGTCAGTGACAATGTGTCCTGGAATTTAGAAAACAGATAATTACAGAATGCTTCTAAGCAACAATCTCAAATAAAGGCAGAGTAGCCCCACTCATCCTTGATATGATCCCCTTGTGATTACACTGTATTTCTGGAGGTAAGTCATACCATTTAAAATTAAAAGTCAATAAAGGCGCCCACACAAGAGCTAGCCACATATTTTCTGCACCTCTGTCCTTATGCTCCTCATAAGGCCTGTGGGGCTTGCCTGTCTATCTACAGATCCTGTGGAACTGCACTGAAACCACTGAAAAGAGGTACGTACCGTTTTGAACAGTGAAGAAGGGATTAATTAACTTACTTTATGTTCTGCAGGCAATTTTGAGTATATTTTACTGGCTTCTCTTAAAAGTGTAGTAAATTGAATAATTTCTAGAATTGCCCATTACCTATTTGTTGTTAAAAATTATAACCTACTTAACCTTTCCCACAGTAAGTTTTCCTTAAATTTTAGTCCTGTTTGAGGATATATGCTTATCCTCATCCCACATTTAAGTCCATAATTTAATTAAGCCATATATTTAAGCCAATCCTGAGTGTATACATCATGGGAAGAGGGCCCTTTAAGCTATTCGAATGATGATGGAGAGAGTAAAATAATTTAAAAATTCCATATGCTCAAAGTAATTCCATGTTATTATAATTGATGAGATAATATATGATGTTTTCTTCTCTATAATATTTTAATAATCTATTACATGCATTTTTATGAGGAAAGTAATTTTAAAGTTCAGCAGATTAATTATGTCATTCAAAAAGTAAATTACTTTCTGAAAAGCAATTTAGTAAATCTTGATGTCATTACAAAGTTATATGTCGTATAAGGTGTTCCAATTGCATCAGCATCAGCAGTTTGGTGAGGGGTGTGTGTGTGTGCGTGTGTGTGTGTGTGTGTGTATGTGTGTGTGTGTGTGTGTGTGTGTGTGTGTGTGTATGTGTGTGTATGTGTGTGTGTATGACATTTAAAGAAAAAGTGGCCATAAATTTGAAAGAGAGCAGGTTTGTTACATGAAAGGATATGTATTTGGAGGGAGGAAAAGGAAGACAGAAATGGCATAATTATGGCTCAAAATGTTTTAGAAAAAAGTTGTAGAAATCACTGATTTGGAGATGATAGGTAAAAGTTTTGGGAGGTAGTCAGCTAATCATTTGAAAGTGGGAAATGTCATATAAAAGTGGGCAATAGAACCTTAAAAATCAGTAACACAGAAATATGGACTCAGAAACATATGAGCTCCATATAACATGAAGGGAATGTGTAGAGCAATTTGTATAGTTGAGTGTCATGAAAGCTAACACCTCATTAGGAGATTGATGGCATTAACATTGGGATAAGTGCCTTATATACTAAGAATTGGTGGGATGAAATGGAGCATGTTGTAGGTTATTTGGACTTTTTGAGAGACGTTTTCCAGTAGAATGTATACTAGAACACAAACATTTTCTAAGTAACTTGTACTTTAACAAGTGTGGGAGAAAGTAAGAACCGTGTTCAATAAGTCTTTATAAGCAATATTTTGAAGACAGAGAGGCATCCTTTGATGAGTTTTAGTTGATTATAATGTATTGACAAATAAAATCATTAAAACTGGGCATCAAAATGATGAAATGTAAATAGTTTGATGTCAGGAATTGATGGAATAATGGGATAATCACATACAAAATTCTTAATGTCCCATGTCCTAGTTTTAACAGTTTATAGAAGATATGAAGTCTCTAAGTTGGTCCATTAGCTGGATAGTATTGGCATGGGGTGATGCTATAAGATCCATTATGTTCTTACTCTTATTCAACTTGTTTTATTCTGTTACTAACTGATGGAAATATGTTAAAATTTATATTATAGTTGTGGGTTCATTGTTCAGTCAATTTTTGTGAACTTAGTTCACATATTTTCAATTTATGCTACCTAACATATGTTTTTCCCCTTAGAAAACTAAATACTTGTTTTCTGCAATGATACTATAGAATACTTTGTTACCTTTGTTGACCCTATTTGTCATACTTTTAGAATCTGTAGCTGACTACAATTGATCAGCTTGAAAACAGCCATTATTTGTTAGAAGCCTGCATTTAACTCTCTATCTCTTTTTCCTCCAGAGATTGTACTTTCATACAGATTTTCTTATTTTATTTGAATTTCCTACAGATGTTTATTCCCTATATGTTTTGTTTTCTACTTTTTATAGGAAATTTTCTATGTTTCATCCTGGACACTTTTTTCAACACATATTTCAGCTTATCAATTACTTTTTTAATTTCTGTCAAATCTTCTGCTAAGTATAGCTAGAAGTTTTATTTAAAATGATACTAAAGACAATCAGTGACTCAAATTCTTAAAATAATAATAAATAAGTTTATTCAAAGATTTTTGTTTTTTGTTTCACATTTAGGTTGTAGTTTATTTTTTCTCCTTTGTAAGCTCTTAATTCACCAACCTCCTAGACAATTGAAATTTAAAGAGGGAAAAATTAGTGCACTATTCTCTGTACAGCCTCTACCCACTCTCTCCCTTTGTGGTCTCGTTATTGTGGGTTTTAATTGACTTAACTTTTATTTAATTCTCTTGCTCATTTTTAACCATCAATTTTAAATTCAATAACAAAAGAATGCAATTTAAAACTGATCCCCTCCAGTTCCTCAGTAGACATCTCAACAAAGAAAAGAGTCGAGTGACAAATTAGCATGTGACAATATCATGGATATCATAGATAATTACTTGCTCAGGTCACACACCTAAGCAAGGCACCACTACTACTTATCCAGATGAGCCAAGCAAAGATCAATAAATTCAACAAATTCTGACCAAGATATGGAGAATAAAACTTCCTCTCATTGCTGCTGGGTTGCAAAACAGGGCCACTTTGAGAGACAGATTGGCGGTTTCTTTTAAACGTTAACATACTCTACCATATAGTACAAAGTAAAATTACCTTTGTCGACATTTACATAAATAAGTTGCAAACTTACATCCACAAAAAATATTTGCACATCAGTTGAAAACAGATTTATTCATAATTTCAAGTACAGAAAAAGGAGTTAATATGACCTTCTGTAGGTAAACAAATAAACTAATACACACACACAATGAGCTAATACTCAATGCTAAAATGAATCAAGGTATCAAGCTATGGTGATATATTGGGAAACTTAATGACATAGTCAAATAATTCAGTCTAAAGTAGTAGCATATTACTTAACATTCTAGCTACATGACAGTATGGAAAAGTCAAAATTATGGAGACAGTGAGATGATCACTCACTGTTAGGGGTTTGGAGGAAAATGGATGAGAAGACAATGCACAGGGAACTTTTGGGAAGTGAACTTATTTTATACAATGTTATAAAAGTAGATGCAAGTCACTTCATATCTGTATAATTTATTAAATGAGTAACAGCAACACTAAACTCTAATGCAAATTATAGGGTTTAGGTTTGTGGTGGCTTAAATAAGGATGACCACTAAAGGCTCATGTATTTGAAATCTTGGTCATAGGGAGTGGTGCTACTTGAGAGGGATTAAGAGGTGGGGCTTTGTTGGAGGAGGTGTGACCTTGTTGGAGGAAGTGTGTCACTGGAGGTGGAGTTTGGTTTTCAAAAGCCTAAGCCAGGTCCAGTGGCTCCCTCTTCCTTTTTCCTTCAGATCCAGATGTAGAACTCTCATATTTACCATAACTGCCTGTGTGACACCATGCTCCTTTCTATGAGTATAATGGATTAAACCTCTGAAACTAAGTAAGCCCCAATTAAATGCTTTGTTTCATAGCAATTGCCATGTTCATGGTGTCTATTCACAGGAGTTGAATACTGTCTAAGACAAGGTTAAGTGATGTAGGAAGGTGGGGTCATAGATTATGATTAATGTGTTACTGTAGTATGATGTAGTCAGTGTGTGGACAGGGGAGGTTGTGCTGGTGTGGGGTTTAAAGGGGTAGATGAAAGCACCATGTAATTTCTTTGCTATGAGTCTAAAACTACCCTTTAAGCTAAACTTTATTGTTTTAAAGGTCACATCTCCTCTACAGACCATATTTGCCATGTCAGGAAAAGAAGCCAAGGGCTCTGTTTTGTCTCCAGTAAGGTAAATATTTCTAGTTACCTGGTTAACTCTCACAGTAATAAATAACACCAAATACTTGTGAAGCATTTAGGAGGCAGAATGATATTAGTTACGTTTTAAACTGTGAATAACTTTTTGATTTGATTTTTGAGGTATGGTCTTACTGTATAGACCAAGCTCACCTGGAATTTGCAATCTCATTTTCTCAGGCATCCTGAGCATTGAGATTACAGATATTTTCTAATACTCCAGGACATTGTGAGGTGGTGTGTTTTCCTAAGGTTTATGTATTATTAGTTTTACATGTATATGTGTTTAGTCTGCATGTATGTAAGTACACTGCATGGGTACCTGGTGTTAGTGGAGGCTAGAAAAGCATAGTAGATGCCCTGGAACTGAAGTTATGGATGATTGTAAGCTGCCACACAGGTGTTGGAAAGTGAACCCTGATCCTCCGCAAGAGCAGCAAGTGCTGTTAACCATTGTGCTATAGCTCCAGCCCTTGTGAGATGTCTTACTATATAAACTCAATGTGTTTTTCTTCCTACTGCCATTCTATAGACAATAATAAAAAATTTAAGCAGCAGCTGTTCTTTGGATTTTAAACTAAATTGATTAGGTAAACAACTTGGAATTATTTTACATAAACTTCTTACCTCAATCTTTTCTTTTCAACTTGAAGCCATCCATAATTGTCACCTTTTATTTTCAGGCTGCTACAACCTCTGTCATCTTTCTGTAATAATGTTAGCCATTGCTGCTTAAACTGACCTTCACTTTGAAGTGTTTGCTTCCTGTTCCTCCTATCTTAATCACCCATTCACTGAGAGGTGGGCTGTTCAGACTTGTGTCCCTTAGCTACACCTATTTTTAAACCTTAAATCCCACTACCGTGCATGTAAAGCTAGGGTTACAGAGATCAGTTCATGTGAGCATTGCCTCTTAACTTGAGAGATTCTAACTCAGTTTTCCTGCATAAAGTACCTGAATAACATTGGTTATTATTCCTGAATCTTAGGCTTTACGCTGATTGTTTAAAATTGGAAATCGAATCTGCTTTCTTGGGCCCATTTTTATTTTCAGTATTCTGGGCATGTGTGAGAGTCTGTGAATTTAGGGCAGGTCAGAACTTGAGTTGACAGGCAGCACAGTGTGATCAACAATTCAGAAATACAGATTTGTTAGTACAGTTGTTTTTCAGTGCCACTGTCTTGTGAAAACTGCTAATGAGAAAGTTAATTGTCTTATTGATCATATCCCTGGGGTCTGTGGTAATTTTATATTTGTCAGCACACTTATTTTGAAAACCAAAAGTTAAAAACTGTCATAAGATTGAATGAACCAGAGGGGATGTATGACTCCAAGGAAACTGTGTCTAGAAGACACAAGACTGATGCACATATGAACTCCCAGAGACTGTGGCAGCATGCACAGGGCATACACAGGTTCAAGACAAGGTCTCAGAGTTCAGAGGAGAATGTGGACATGGGCTCCCACCCCTAACTAAGAGGCTATCTGCAGGTGACACATGCTTGCAAAGGAAAAATTAGTTTTCCCCAATGAAGATTCATTGAGGATATTAATCAAACTTAAGGGTAGTCTCCATACCCAGCAGTAGATGGCCAAACAAGATTAACCCATTTCTACCAACAGATGAATATAGTAGGAACCTGCAGAAAATTTATAATATAGACTATTATATATACTCACATATATTAACATTTTCTCATCTTTGAAAAGAAGAAAATACTGCCATATTTGACAAAATGCCTGAATCTGGAGGACATTACAGAAAGTGCTATCAATTCTGCATGATTCCATTTACCTGGGTGCTGTGGGATGGTCTGTATGTCAAATATGTTGCTGATTAGTCAGTAAATAAATCACTGATTGGCCATTGGCTAGGCAGGAAGTATAAGCGGGACAAGGAGAAGAATTCTGGGAAGTGGAAGGCTGGGAGGGAGACACTGCCAGCCGCCATCATGACAAGCCGCATGGGAAGATCCCGGTAAGCCACGAGCCATGTGGCAAGGTATAGATTTATAGAAATGGATTAATTTAAGCTGTAAGAACAGTTAGCAAGAAGCCTGCCACGGCCATACAGTTTGTAAGCAATATAAGTCTCTGTGTTTACTTGGTCGGGTCTGAGCGGCTGCGGGACTGGCGGGTGAGAGAGATTTGTCCTGACTGTGGGCCAGGCAGGAAAACTCTAACTACAAATGGCGCCCAACGTGGGGCAAGAGTTTCCACCTAAAACCTGAGTAAAAAGATTCTAAAGCGGAGCTAAAAACAGCTCCTAGTTGTTTCCTTTAAGCTAGCAGCAGCCTGCATGTTTGAACTACTATGGCAGGTTCCTGGCGTGCATGCTCAACCTGCAGTATGGCGGGAATGAGGCCTCTGCAAATGGCACATTAAGCTGTGTGGTGGATTTAGCCTTTGCTAGTACAAAAAAAAAAAAGAGGTTTCTGGGCTACACACTACTTTGATAGAAGCATAGACCTACTATTTCTGAGAGTTGATGGCTCCCAGAGCTGGCGGAAAACGTACTACCGCCATGTTGGGAAGCTGAAGTGGGTGGAGCCAGCAGCCATAGCGCCAGCGCCATTTCAGGCTTAGAAGGCTGCAGTTTAAAGCAATAGGCTCAAGCTAATATAAAAAAATAAGCCACATAAAGATGGCTACCACACAGAGAATCTGGATTATGTTCTCTTTGATATTTGTAACTAAAGAAAAACATCTGATTACAAAAGCTGTTGAGTTATGCCAAAATGTATATTTTAAAGGTACCTTGACTTCAAAATTTGGATGTAAGGATATGTTGCTTTGGAAAGGAGGCTCTGATTTTGTTTCCACAGAAAGCCAGAGGCTATGGATTTGTTCAAGAATAAGATACATCAGGTTTGACCAGCCAAGACCCCCTGAAAGGTCTCCGATGACACCATGGCCCTGATGATCCAACATCCAGAATGGTTTCAAGGCAACTGGCTCAGACGACATACCCTCATGGACTATTCCATAATTCTAAAATTTTCTTTGTATCCCCATAAGATACAGCGCCCCCCTCCAGCAGGAAGTAGTAAGAGAAACTACGCCCAAATTCCCAAATATACCAAGCTGACTTTGGAGATATGTAAAGGTTAAAACCTTCCTTTTTAAGAAAAGAAAAGGGGAAATGCTGTGGGATGGTCTGTATGTCAAATATGTTGCTGATTAGTCAGTAAATAAATCACTGATTGGCCATTGGCTAGGCAGGAAGTATAGGCGGGACAAGGAGAAGAATTCTGGGAAGTGGAAGGCTGGGAGGGAGACACTGCCAGCCGCCATCATGACAAGCCGCATGGGAAGATCCCGGTAAGCCACGAGCCATGTGGCAAGGTATAGATTTATAGAAATGGATTAATTTAAGCTGTAAGAACAGTTAGCAAGAAGCCTGCCACGGCCATACAGTTTGTAAGCAATATAAGTCTCTGTGTTTACTTGGTCGGGTCTGAGCGGCTGCGGGACTGGCGGGTGAGAGAGATTTGTCCTGACTGTGGGCCAGGCAGGAAAACTCTAACTACACCTGGGGTCAATTTCAGAAGAACCAAATAGAATGGGGATTACCAGAAGACAAGGTCAGGAGAAGACGGACATTCAGTTGGTATTGTACCTTGCTCAAGATCTATTTGTTTTGGAGATCCACTGTCAGCAGAGTGTCCATCCAACAATACTGCATGAGACACTTAAAATTGTTAAGTGAGTAGAACATGTTAAATGTTCATCTAGAATACACAACACACCACAACACACACACACACACACACACACACACACACACACACACACACACATACACACCAATGACAGAGGGAAACAGAAAATTTGGATGAAATGTTGAATTTTCTTTAATTTGACAATGTATTGTGATAGATCCACATGAATGGGCATGTATTCAAACTCATCAAATTTTGTGAATTGATATCTTCAGTTGTATATATATATATAATTTATATCATAATAAACTTACTTAAATAAGATGTGCTATCTATATTGAACTGTATTGAATGATGTCAAATATAAATAAAATATGATGGAAACATAAAACACTAACTAGAGAAGAGAAAGGATTATAAGATGACAATATAAGACTTTGGAAGATTTTATGTTTAGCTTTCAGTTTGTGTGTGTGTGTGTGTGTGTGTGTGTGTGTGTGTGTGTCTTCACAACCAAAAGGGGCTCTTGGATACACTGGAGTTGGAGTTTCAGGAAGTTGTAAGTGACTCAATTTTGGTTCTCCAATCCTAACTGAGGTCCTCTGGAAAAGCATGAAATACTTTTAACCACCTATTCATCCCTTTAGCACCAAGAACAAAACTTTTAGACTTGTTCTCTAAAAATCAAATAGAAAGAAAGGAAAAGAGAAAACAATACTTACCATAGAGTAACTATCAAGTTAAAGCCTTTCCACACTATGACCTACTGAGACAAAATTTATTTTTATCTAATTCTTTTAAAAGCCAATCATTTTATTAAAATGTTTCAGCCATGCCTCACCTTTCAGGGTGATGATATTCAAAGTCATGGGAATCAGTCTTATGTGCAGGGTAGGGTTGCACTGGAAAAAATGCTTCACCTGACATTTTACCTTTCATTGGCTCAAATAGCAATCAGAAAATGCAAATCTACATAATGAGGCGATTTCAACCTCTTGGGATACATTCAATAATTAACTGAGAGGTAGGATAATATGGTCCATTTTTTGAATTAAGCCTCCAAGGCAGATTCAAATGAGAAATAAAAATATTGCAAATTTAAGTCTAAATTAATTGCAAGATGTTCCTTTTGGAGAAAGAGAAGTCCAGGCTGTGGAAGTGAATTCACTTAGAAACCTCTGCTTACCAGAATCCAGGGACTTCTGTCTTAGATCCATATAAATTGATGAATATTGTGTATTTAAGCTAACATGTGAGTAAAAAGAGCCTTTTGAAATTGTTTCACTGGACTATTGAGGGAACAATACTCAATGAGCATCTTTTCATTCTCAAATAAATATTTTAAAGCTGGAATAAGGAATATTTTATTAAATTATCCTGTATACCTGTATGCATGCTTTATTGATTTAGTTCTTTGACAATGTAATGTATGTACATAATACATTTTGATTACTTTCTCCCCTCATGCTCTCTTATCTCCTTCCTATCCTTATCAACAATCCCCTCCCAACTATTACCTTCCCTGATACATGATTTTTGGTTTTATTTTGTGACCCATTTGGTTTAACCATGACTATTTGTGTGACCACTGGAGTGAAACTATTTATTAGAGCCTGGTGGGGTCATCAGCGGGTACTCAACCCCTCTTTCTCCCTCCCTTCCTCCCCAGAATCTTCCATCTGTGCCTAACAATTGAAGGATGCACTCTTGTGCAAACACAGGGAAAATTGCCTTCTAAGCTTTTGTGTTTATACTCATTGACAAAAGCTACTCTCAGCCATAATCAAAGAAGCTCATTTTCTTTCTTTTTTTTTTTTAATTTAAGAATTTTTTTTATTCATTTTACATACCAACCACAGGTCCCCCCTCTTCCTTCCACCTTCTTCCCCCCAGCCTTCTCTCTCCTGATCTCCCCATACCCTTCTCCAAAAGGGTAGGGGCTCCCATGGGGAGTCAGCAAAGCCTGGTACATTCAGTTGTGGCAGGACCAAGCCCCTCATCCCTGCATCAAGGCTGAGCAAAACGTTCCACCACAAGGTAATGCACTCCAGAAAGCCAGCTCATGCACCAGGGATAGATTCTGATCCTTTTGCTAGGGATCCCACAAACAGAACAAGCTACATAACTGTCTCCCATATGCAGAGGGCCTAATCCAGTCCCATGCAGGTTCTACAGCTGTCGGTCTAAAGTTCATGAGTTCTTAGGAGCTTGGTTCAGTGTTCTATGTAGATTTCTCCATCTTGATCTTGACCCTCCTTGCTCATATAATCCCTTTCCTTCCCTTTTTCTGTAGAATGATGGTAAACACAGAGACATGGCTACATGCAATGTTAATAACAAGTGACAGAGATAATAAGTGCTCAGCCTTAAATATAATATTTACACCCCCTTATGCACATTTCCAAGTATTTTGAAATTGATAATGTGACTTGACCACTCTAAAATTCAGCAATTAATTTAAAAACCATCACCTGTCTAGCTGATTGGATTAGGAATTCAGATAAACAAACCGAGGATAACTAGTATACAGCAACATTTGTCACATTGTTGTTTTATTTACATAACATTTAGCTCTTGTCTTTGGAAAGTTAGTTTACATATTCAGTGAGGAACCCTACAGTCTAGCACAGCCTAAGAATGTTATATGGAATGAGAAGGACATAGGGTCTTTTCTTTCATCACTCGAGAGAAAAATGGTCCCCTTTTCTGGCAATGTTGCTTGTCATTTCACTTAATAAGAGATGTCTTCATGATCATTCCCTCTCAGAGCATTCATTCCTTGCAGATAAATGTGTATAACATGCATCCATGCTTTAGTAACTGACAAATACTATTCCTAAGTCTGGTTGAAGAATTATTTAATTGATAAAAGAAACTATTTAATTGATAAAAAAAATTCTTAAATATCCAAACAGTCTTAAATATATAAATAAACTTCAAAAAGAAAGCCACAATATTATTCGATCTTCTAATATTCAGTGTAAATAGGAGATATAATCAGTATCATGGGAAGTGCAGTGAAGAATTCATCAGGGAATTAAAAGTACCTCAAACTCACCCTTTTTTTATAAGAAAAATGCTAATTAGTATTATCCTATTTTCAGCATAGTTTTTTAAATCATCAGGTGAAGTAATCTATGAAAGGCAAACTCCGTGGATGCTATTATCCAGAAAAGACCCAGACAGTAGCAGATGCCAGAGGTAGCAGTTGAAAATGTTAGGAATACATTGATATGCTCAGAAATTGAGGTTGGCATTACTGGGGACAGTTCCAGAGAGCATTGCCAGAGGTGACAGGAATATAACACAATAAAATGAAGGACTTCATGGTGCTATGAATGGGAAAGAGTTACCTGTCAATTGTCTTGTTCTACATCCTCTATCTTGATTAGGTATCAGAGGGCAGGCTAGTGGGCTTGATGGAGTGGCTACTGCCACAACCATATTTAAAGTAGACATTGTCAGAGTATGCTAGAAACTAACGTTAGCATTGTGATGTGACCCCTTTCAGAAATACAAATAAACAAAAACTATCAGGAGTAGTAATCAACCCAAAGATTCTGGTCTAATCTTTTTTGCCTATGTTTTTATTCAAAAGAGAAAAAAAATAATAAGAATGCATGTCATTGCTCATTCCAAACAGGAATTCAAAATAAATATTAGTTTTTCTCCTTTTAATAACTTAAATATTCAATACTATACATATAAAAGTGAACCATTGCCTTTAATGTTATTCTCAAAATGAATAAGAAGTAAGAGAATGATGATTACACATACACGCACATGCATAATCTGCCCAGCTCTCATCTATCTTAATGATACTTAGCTATTTCTATTATCATCAAAGAATTCATTTTTCACTTTTATTTAAAAGAATTAAACATTGTATAATTATAACATAAATTATTCCTTACTGAGCTATAGTTTACAGACCATGCAAATAAATAGATTTTAATCCCTTAGTACAACATGTTTTTTTTTTTTTAAAGATTTATTTTTATTTATTATGTATACAGTGTTCTGTCTGCATATACACCTGCAGGCCAGAAGAGGGCACCAGATTTCATTACGGATGGTAGTGAGCCACCATGTGGTTGCTGGGAATTGAACTCAGGACCTCTGGAAGAACAGGCAGTGCTCTTAACCGCTGAGCCATCTCTCCAGCCCCTAGTACAACATGTTTTAAGAAGTATACAAGTTCATATAATACTTCTCCAATTAAGATATACCATATTACACCAGAAATGTCTGAACTCCTCTCTGCCTAAAATTGCCTTACCATAACCCTAAAATTACTATGTTCATATAGATGTTTTCTACTGTTTAAAACTGTCTGTAAAAGGAATGAACTAGCATATGTGCTTCTGCATTTGGACTCTGTTGTTCAAAACAGTGTTTTTAGGTTTATTCCTGAAAATGAGTAGCATTCACGAACCCTTTTATTACTAAACTATTATATGAATTAATCTTTGGCAAGAACCTCCGGGCCTTAATAGTGAAGAGACCTGAGTTTATGCTCAGTTTCATCACTCATCTATTTGCAAATTTGTATGCATCTCTTCACTGGTGATGCCTCAAGTTTATCTCTCCATTATAGAGGAATAGGGGAGCATTGACGACATTTCAACTTTATTCTATTATTCCTGTCACATACTTGCTTATCAGCTGAAGATACATTTAACAAATATTGCTAAATAACTAGAAAATTTGTCTTATGTTTATTAATTTCATTTTTAACCAAATTTCTGAACAGAAAAAATTTCTTTTTCATCATCCTTGAGATAGATAGTCAGGATCATCATAAAGGGAACAGAGGAATGTAGTTTGTCCTCCAGAATGTATTGCTTACTACCTTGCTGTGCTTCATTTAGGTTTTGATTATTTTAAACTTAATCAAACTAAATATACTTCATCTACATCTATCAAAATTCCCACCATATTTTAAATGCACATTTAAATTTCCATGTAATTTTTTATAACTCAAAACAAGAGAAATTTAATTTCACCAGCTTTTGCAATCTTACTGCATTTTCTGTCACTCTTAATCTTTCTTTAATCAATCTTTCTATCACTCTTTATTTTAATCATTCATTCACTCATTCATTCATATAAACACTACTGCAGGTATCAAAACTATGTTAAGATATCAGATGAACATAATAGAAAGTACCAACCCCTACAAATTTACATTCTAGTATGTCAATCATAAAGTATTTATACTTTTACAATTATACTCATAAAGTAATTAAGCTCAATACTTTTGATTCTCTGAAAGAAGTTACTAATTATGCTACAGTGCATTAAATGAGGGCTATGTCCTAATCTTGATAGTATCAGGGGGCCATCCCATGAGAGATGATGTTAGAATTAAGTTCTGTGGGTAACAGTTAGACAACTAAATCTGTGGCAAGTGTGCTGGTGTATCTGAGTCTTAGGGTGAATGTGGTTCATATATTGTGCACCCCAATAAACTTATTGGGGGTCAGAGACCAGAAAAGCCACTATATTAGACATAGGTTTAGGCAGTGGTAGCACATGCCTTCAATCCTAGCATTCAAGAGGCAGAGATCTGTTTGGATCTCTGTGAGTTCAAAGCCACAATGGAAACAGGAAGTTTTAATCCCAGGAAGTGATGGCAGGAAGCAGAAAGGCATATAAGGCGTGAGAACCAGGAATTAGAGCCTTGTTAAACTTTTAGGCTTTTAGCAGCAGTACAGCTGAGATCCATTCAGGCGAGGATTCAGAGGCTTCCAGTTTGAGGAAACAAGATCAGCTGAGGAATTGGCGAGGTGAGGTTGGCTGTGTCTTGTTCTATTTCTCTGATCTTCCAGTGTTCACCCCAATATCTGGCTCCCGGTTTGTTTTTATTGATAAGACCTTTTAAGATTCGTGCTACAGGTGAACATATATGTAGTTGGGTGGACATAGGAAGAGTGGGTAAATTGACTTGCATAGTAACCTCTGTTAGAGGAGAGCATAACATGGTTTAGAAACACTGGATGTTGAAAAGCAAGGGTGAGAAAAATTTGAAATGTTCATATTAGGAAGACAAGGACCTATTGTAGAATATTTAAGGCTGTTTAAGATTTTAACAGACACAACGTGAAGCTACTTACTTGACTTAAAACAGAGCTACAAGGAGTAGAAATATATAAATCTGGAAGACAAATTTGGATGCAATGTGCATATTAGATGCCACTGGCTGACAGAAGACAAAGGATGCCTTATGTGTTGATGAGTTGCCTGAGGTGTCAGGAGTGAAAAGAAGGGCCGATTCCGAGACTGCAGACTCTCCTAAAATAACCATTTTCATATTTAAATGTATTGGAGATATTTGTAGAAATATCTCATTGCTTTTTATATTTTAAATCATGTGACAGATTTTTTAAAAGACATAGCTTTAAATCTAAACAACTTTCAATTCAATGTGGCATTTTCTATTTTCTAGCTTTGGATATGAATGACTTGCTCAATGCCTATGATACTATGCTTCATTTTTAAAATGCAGATCATAGTTGTAAGAAACTTGAAAATCACGTTAGTTTTTTATAAAGCAATGTGAATAAGGCCAGTTACATCTTATGCATTCAACATTTGCTAGTTAATTTTGTTCTTTAGGTTTTAAAAGACATAATCTCTGTCATATAACTTAAAAGTAATTATTGAATAGGCTGTTTAGATGGTAAAGTACTTACCACACAAATGTAAAGACCTCAGATCTACCCCCAGTGAAAGTCTGAACTTAATGATACAATCGATAATTCCACTACTGGGCAATCAGAGATGGAGGAAGCCCTGGGGTTCATTGGCCAGCCAGTCTAGCCAACTCATTGAGGTGTAAGTAAATGGAGAAACCCTGTCTCAAATAAATAAGTCTAGAATAATATATGAAGACACACAACCTTGATCTATGACCTCCACATCATGATATACATGCATGTGCACTGCACACATATAATGCACATGTACATGAATATATACATATATACATATATATACAAAACATAGATACTGATAATCACTATATTTTGAATAATATTAAGTAAATTAGAAGCATAATGGACAAAAGAGAAAGTATGATTACAAAGAAGACCAAAATGAATACAAAGTAATTAGAATAACTTTAAAAATAGTGTGCATATTCAAGAAGATTCTTTTAATTTAAATTACTTTATGCTATTTATTGTCACAGTAGGGTTACGAATTAACTGTAGTGATCTAAGATTACTGTCTTGCTGAGTCCCCCAAGGCCTTGGTTGCTTACTTTGTTCTTGTTGAGTCAGAAATGTTAAGGATCTGAGATTGTAGCATGTTTACAAAAAGTTGCATGGTCCCCTTGCTATCTTTTGAATATTTGTTTTCCCCAAAACTCACATTGACATTTTCTTGACATTGTAACAACATAAAATGGCAGGATTTCTAAGAGATGGTAGCACAAGGATTCCATTCCCATCAGTGGAATTGGTGCCATTTCAAAAGGGAAATTGTGACACTCTTTCATTCTGTACATCCCTTTGTACAATTCCACCATGGAATGCCAGGAAAGAAGGCCTCCAACAGATGTCACCTAGGTTTTGGACTTTCAGACCTCTGTAAGTATTAGTTATATATCCTGTTCATTATCTATCACCTAGTTGTTGGTGGAATGTTATGGTAGCACAGAATGAAGCAAGACACATCTGCTATCAAAGAACATAAATGGTGGGTGAAAGCTATAGGCGACTCTTCTTCACAGTGAGAAGCAACAGCCAAGCAAGCCTTGCTCCAGTCCCTCATCTCACCTTCCCACAGGGATACGGGAAGGGAACCTTGAGTTTAACTTGAAAATACAGGACCAACCTGCTGTGGATGATTGATTGATAAATAAAACACTGATTAGCCAGTAGCCAGGCAGGAAGTATAGGTGGGACTAGCAGAGAGGAGAATTGAGAGACCAGAAAGGCAGAGGGGAGGAGACGCCAGCCTGCTGTCCAGGGAGCATCATGTAAAGGCAGCAGGTAAAGCCATGGAACACGTGGCAACACATAGATTAACAGAAATAGGCTGAGTGTAAGAGTAAGAGCTAGACAATGGAAGGCCTGAGCAAATGGCTAAGCAGTTTAAATAATATAAGCATCTGTTGTTTATTTTATAAGTGGGCTACGGGACTGCCGGGGCTTGGTGGGACCCGGAGAGAAGAACTCTAGTTACACCAACCCAGACCCCTCTCCACAAGGGACCATATGTCCCACCCATATGACATAGAGACAAATGTTAATTCACCTCTCAAAGATGAATTTTTTCATAGGAAAGAAGCTCTATAAATAGAAAATTGCAAAATTAAATGGTCATCCTTAAGACATATGCATGAAAGACATATACATACAAATAACATTATACTGAGCTAGTAGTTAAGAATTTAAGAATATACACAGAGAGATGATTGAGTGAAAAGTTCTGTAAATACATATAAGGTCAACTTGTTTCATAATATCAATTAGCTCCAGCATTTCTCTGTTTAGTTTTTGTTTGGACAACCTTTATATTGGTGAGAATTAGTTATTAAAGTCACACTTGATCAGTGTGTGAAAGTCAATATGTATTTTAAACTGTAGTAGTGTTTCTCCTATTAACTTGGGTGTCTTTGTATTTGGTGTATTAGATGTTAAGAATTGTAATGTCTTTTTGGTGAATTTTTCCTTTGATGAGTATGTAGTGTACTTCCTTATATCCTTTGATTGGTTTTGGTTTGAAGTCTGTATTATTAGATATTAAAATGGGTACATCAGCTTGATTTTTATGTTTGTATGCTTGGATTATCTTTTCCTAACTATTTACACTGAGATGACGGCTGCCTTTGAAGTTAAAGTGTGTTTCTAGGCTGCAGCAGAAGAATGGATCCTGTTTTATAATGCATTGTCAGTCTGTGGGTTTTTTATTATTATTGTTATTGGGAATTGAGAACACTGACGTTGAAAGTTATCTGTGAGCAGTTATCTGTGAGCAGTGTTGTGGATTCCTGTTATTTGCTGCTGTGGCACAGTTACCCTCCCTCTTTCAACTTGCTGGTTTGATATTATTTTTTACTTCTTTTTTTTGGGGGGGGGGGTCTGGGCTGGCTTATGGAGTCATTCTTATTTTTAAAATTCTTAGTATTTTTGTCTCTTTTAAAGATTTTAAGACTTTTAAAGTATTAGTATTCTTGTCTCTTCTTTTTATAATGTTTCAAACACATACCTTTACATTATTTGTTTTCATTTCACAATGACATATGGCCATATTATTCTTAGAGTCACATCTAAATCATATGTATATCAATTTATCTCAGCTCTCTGTTAATTGTATTTAACAGTTAATGTGGGTCAATGTGACATTATATTGCATACATTCTTTTTCTTCTTCTTTTTTTATTTTTTTATTTTTTTTGAGATAGGACTGCAAATACCCCCAGGCTGACCTGGAATGTATTATATAGCCAAGGATGACCTTGAACACCTGATTCCTAGGATTACAGCAGTGTTCCACCATGCCTTATCTTATGCAATGCTACGTAAGCAGTCTACCAATTATGGTGTACTTCCAGCCTTATTGTTTGTATTCTCTAAGTTGGAGATAGTCAGGAGAAACAATTCAGTATGGAAGCAAAAAATTATTAAATGTTTACACAAAATAAGAGACATCAGGCATACATGAGATGATAACTCCTTCTAGGGATAACATCGCTAAATATAATGGCTTGGTTTTTGCTAACATGCCTTCTCTTTCTATAGCTCCTGGAGTCTACTGGGATTTCCCATAATTTCCCATATTCTGAGATTATGCAAACCTAATTCTGGGCATTGCTATATTTGTCATAAGATAAGATAATTTCTCAGCTCTGATCACAAAATTTTACAGTTCAATATTCACTTTTTCTCTATTTTATCAGAATAGCAGTTTGTGAATAACCTTTGGTGAAAGAATTATGAAAAAGCATTAGATCTACTTCTCATAGACACACCAAGAACGTCCCAGAAAAAAAAAAAACACATTGATTTAAATGCCATCGTCATCAATAAACTTTTATTTTGTTAAGGCACAGACATGTTGGGGTTATGTGCTCTAGTCAGATTCTGGATCCTGACATCATAGAGAGTCTGTGACTAGAAAGGAATGATTAGCCTGAAGAGCTATTGACAGAATGCAGGACACTTAGCCTGGCAGAATGAGAGGAGTGACGTGTAGGGGAAATTCAAAGCTTCTCTTTCTGAAATGTTGGCAGAATAAAAGATATTGGCCAGAGAGAAAATTTGCAAGGGAGAATGTTTTAGCAGCATGTTATTTGGGGCTTAGGTGTTCGTTCAGTATTTAAAGAGTTTGCCATGCAAGTTCTGGGACGTCAGCTTGGATTCCCAGAATCTACTGAAATGCCCCATGGATACAGTGGCTACCTGCAATCCTAGAACTTGCAACAAGCCAGCCATCCAGACTAACATATAGGAAAGCTCTGGGATCAACTGAGCGACTTTTGTTCCATGAATAACACTAACAGAAATTGAGGACGAGTCTAGACATCAACGTTAGGCCTCCAAATGCACCTTCACACACATGTGCCCCCACACAAATGCAAAATTACGTGCATGAAAAGCACACAGACACATTTCCTGAGAAATTCACAATCTAAAAGTCTTGTCATTGGGGCATGGAGAAATAGTGGTGTGCAAGTGACTTGAAATTGGATCTCCAAAACACATGTAAAGCCGTATTCAGTAGCTAGCCAGCATCTCTAGGTCCAGTGCCTTTATGAGAGATGGAGAGAGGAGTTCTCAGAAGTTTCCATGACAATTAGCGTGATGTACAGAGTGGGAAAGCACCAAGTAGCACTGTCTCAAATAAGTTGTAAGCGGATAACCAACACTCATGGTTGTCCTCTGATTTTCACATATGTATAACATATATGTACAATGTACTGTACCCCACCCCCACACAGACATTTTTATTTTATTATTTTATATGTATAACTATCCTACCTGCATGTATCTATGTTTTGCCTGCATATATGTTTGTACAGCACATGTGTGTCTGGTGCCTGAAAAAAATAAAAAAATCTGATAGCTTCACATCCCCTGGAGTTGGAGTTACAGATAGTTGTGAGACACCGAGTACATGCTGAGAGTTGAAACCCAGGTCCTCTACAAGAGCAAGTGCTCTTAACGGTTGAGTCTTCCCCCCATTCAAAATATGTTATTTCCATCCCCAAGAAGGAGTCCCTTTCAAAGAATCAGAAATGTTTAACTCTTTGGATAAGAACAATGGTCAGTGAAGATGATTGATTTAATTCTGATAAGATAACTTTAAATGGGCATACCTTAGAAAGTTGGAGGAGGAGTTAGTTATATTTTTGTAACTATTCTGTAATAGGATATGTAGGTAATACACCTTTTCTATTTTTGAGTCATAATTGTGCCTCCAATAAGGCACAGTGAAAAAGAATTGGGGGCAAATCTTTGGCTGTAAAAAACATATTCACAGATTGGTTAAATCCAATTTCAACTTAACTATTATCCTAGAAATCAACTTATTTGTGACAGATGTGTGTAATGATACTCCACTATCTAAACATTTAAATTCTATCTTCCTCGTGTAAGAGCTGAGAATGGGTGACTTCTGAGTCAGAACTCATACAAGAAGATATGATTTCCAAACCCTACTGATTTACTGTGAGAAACTAATGATTTTGATCTTACACATCTTTAATGCACTTATCTGTAAAATGGATAATAACTGTTTTTATGTTTTCAAACATAAAAACAGATGTTTAACTTTTCTTTGGACTTTGTAAAAGAAGCTTATCTATTTGTAACTTAACACTAAAAAATCAAATATATTCTGCAAATTGTCTACTTTGATCAACCCCTCTAAGGGCATTCATACAAAGGAAGTGAATGCATTCCCTAATGATGTGTTTGTAGCAAATCTCTTCGCTCTAGGCATAATGCAAGTGTCTTATTTGTTTAAAACATTAACAAGTCATGTTTGTAATATCAAACTTATCCAACATTTATATGAATTTACATTTTAAAATGTATATGTGGGTATATGAGTTCATGTTTCTAAACATTTGAACATTTTGCACTTACTCCACTGATACCAAAAATGATGATCTTTACAGAAAAATGAAAAATGTTTCTTACTAGCTCTTTTTCATTCTGAAACTATGGGTAAATGTTTATTTTTAAATGGAATACATCTACTGTTTTTTATGCTGCATATTGTCATAGATAATGGAATACAGACTGGTGGTTCAATCTCTACCAATCTCTGGTTGTGATGTCTAATACCATCAATCATACAGGATCTATAATCACCCAGGAGACAACTTCTGGGCATATCTGTGAGGGATTACCCCTAGGCTGTTCACTGGGCATGCCTGTGAAGGATTTCACTGCTTAAGTTAGCTGGGTTGGGAAGACCTATCATGGATGTCTCCGTTCCATGAGATGGAGTCTTGGACTGAAAAAAAGTGGGGTTAGGGGTTAGGGAGTGGCCTGAGCAAGAGCAACATTGTTCTAATTTTCCTGGATATAACGCTTAGAAAGAGACTCACCTGTCATGATCAAAGTAAGAATGAGTGTGTAGAGCTGCTGAGGACAGTATAATGCAGACAAAATTTATGTTTGTCTATCACTTACAGTATCATAGAGAAATATATTGCTGAAAGATTAAAAATGAGTATAAGAGAAATTACTTATTCTTATGAATCCAGTCATTTCTGAACTACTATTATCACTGGATGTTGTTGTATCATGTAAAAATTCTCCTTCCCTTCTACATTTTTAGTTTTGGTTGTATTTCACTGAGGTATTCTGTCACCTACTAGTGTATCTTACTTTCATATAATCCACACTTTCCCAAGAACATACCTCCTTCTTTTCTTACATTGACTCATTACATAACAAGAAAATGCTGAAGAAAACCCATATTGAGAGAAGCATCAGAAGCCTTGCCTTCTGAAATCTTGTAAATACAGATGCTAAGAGCTTACAATGCTTAATGGCTTGAGCAAGGTTGTAAAATCTAAGGCTGTTTTTCACAGATGGGCATTGTTAGATCTGCTACTCCTAATGAGAGGAAATCACGATGGGCAATAAATGTTCTGGGAATTGAACAGATTCAGGATGAGGCATTGACTTGACCTCCGTGGAAAATTTTCTTCATTCATGTACAAACAATGCTGCTTCTTCAGTACTGAAAGGAACTCACAGATGATTCTGTCATTGGAGAATACTTAAAAAAAAAAAATCTTACTCTAAAGATGGTGTATTTCAATAAGATGAAGAACTTGATACTTAGAGCCTTGTCTCCACAGTGTGAAGCACTGATTCAGTGAGAGGAATTTCACTTTTAGCTAAATTATAATTACAAATGTTTCAGATCAAGAAAGCAACATAAGAATATGAAACAGATAAAATATTCCATTTATTATAGCTTTGGAATGCCAGAAATGATTGATATAAAGCATCATTCATGTTAAATTTCAATTTTACATGTGCTACTCCAGTTCATTATAATTCTATTCATGAGAGTTATTTCAGGATTCCATTTAAAGCAATGCAGAGGAATTAGAACAGGAATATTACCAGGGAGTATCATTGCAGGTAGTATTTATAATAGTTTACTGACCAGTATTGACCCTTATTTTTAATACGCATGATAAAAATGTCAAACAGAAAAAGAAAACAATCATATCACTGTCTCACATGGGTTACATAACTTCTGTAAACTTAGTGCTGAAGGAGTGTAAGGGGTTAAGTGTAAAAAGTGTGCTTATATATTTGTTATTAATTTTAAATATTTCATAAATATGAAACCTGAAGGTACAGTTGGTCAGCTGTGTGTCATAAAGTGAACTTTAGGTTTGTTTTCCTAGTCAGATATTTTTATTTAAAAAGCCTTTTGAAGGAGGGGCAGGAGGATGGGTTGAGAAGGGATACTGGGGGGCGCATGGGTAGCGGGAGAAGGGATGAGAGGGGGATCTGTGGTCGGTATGTAAAACAAATAATTATTTTTATTATACAAAGTCTGCTGCCCCCAGCCTCCCCCTAGTCAGATATTTTATCTGACTAGGTTATTATCTTGGTAAAAACAAATGGAAATAATGAAATAAAAGTAAATAAAGAAAATAATGGTTACTTAGCCGATAATCTGTGTCCAGAACTGAACTGAGGTATCTACATATATTAATTCATTTAGTGCTCATAATAATTCTATGAGATAAAAGCTATGATAATCCTTCAGTAAATTAACTATCTGTACACCTAGATATTAAAATAACCTAGGAATTAGGCCTTGGAAGTTGTTCTTGAATGCTGCAGGCAGTATTTAGTGGACTAATGTCATGGAAGTGAGGAAGTCTATATTGTTGACAGAAATGTGGACAGGGAAGACTATGCTCATGTGATTTCAGAAGGCACATGGACTCTATGGACAACTGGATCAAAGCCGCTTATGCTATATTTCAGTCAAGATTCTGCTGCATTATGCCTATATCTGAAAACTTGAACAAGGCCGCGTTTCAAAAGTATATACAGATTTGATGGAGAAAAATTGAAGAGAATGTATGTAGGATTTGTCATGGTTATTATTCAATGTGTTTATCCAGATTTAGAGGGGTGGGGAGTAGAGCAGAATGATGAAAAATGTATAATTTGGCAAAGACGGGAACTTAAACCTAATCGAAGTTGAAGACAGGCAGGGTATAGAGAGAGGTCCTGTTAAAGAGAAGCCTGGTACTTTGCACTGGGTAAAGAAGAAAGGTGCCCTGATGATAAAACCCCATCCACTGGGAGCTGCAAGTTTCAGAAGCGCAAATTGCATGACTAGAGAGAGCATGAAATGAGATTGTTGAGCTCAGGATTTATCTAGTAGGAAAGTGTTACCTAGAGAAGTGTTTAGCCTGGTTCCATCATGTGGGCACACTGAGTCTGCCACAGCGTGGTCCAAGAGGTCAGCTAACTACATCTTGATTTGTCCACAAACAGGAGACCTTTTTCCACAAATATGGTGCTAGTTTTTCAAGCCTGCAATTTGTTAACCTGAGATCATGGAGGCTGGCACACATTTTCCAGAGAGTGCTGAGGCCTGGTGATATACATCACTGTCGCATTCCTTGTATCAAGCTTTTAGGTTGACTGTACGTGAAACTGTGAAGGGGCACTTAGGTTAGGGGAAAGACCCCAATGTATTAAAGAAGGAATAAATGTGGGAAATTCACCAAGAAGCATTGTAGGCACAAAACAGGCCAGGTTAAGAGGGGACACATACAATGTAAGCAATAGAGTTGGAGGGATTAGACTACCCAAACACGATGGAGCCCACACCGATAACCCCAGACATAAGGGAGTTGACTGAATTGGTATCTGCTCTTCTAGGTCTCAGTATTTCAGTATTGCTTGTTTCTGATTTTTCCTTCTATGTCCTCACTTACTCCTTTCAAAATGGGGATGTTTATTGTATGCCATTGTATAGTGATGCAAGTATATAACTTCTATTATTTTTACATTTTTATTTTATTTTTATTTTAGAAGGCCTTACAGTTAATGAATTGCCTTAAGTCTCAGACGAGACTGGACTTCAGACATTGGAACAGGGTTGAGATTTCAAAACTAAAGGGAATATTGAAGTTGGAAGGGATGATTTTGTGTTCATTACGAGACAGATAAAATATTTCACTTATCAAATATTTCAAGATAAAATTTCATTCAAAAAATCCTCTGTGTATTTCTTTTTTTGTCAATTTGAGACTACAAAACTATAAAATTCTTTTACATCTCTTGAATCTATACTGTTAAAATGTTTGACAACATATATTTCAATTAAACATTATAGTTCTAATAAATTAAATTGAGAAGATAAGTAAAATTGAACTAATTAGAATTCTAAAGTTATTGTGGTAGTTTGAATGTATTTGGCCTGCATAAGCTTTAGAGAGTGGCACTATTAGGAGGTATGGCTTTGTTGGAGTGGCCTTGTTGGAGAAACGGGCTTTGAGATTTCCTTTTTTTTTTTTTTTTTTTTTTTTTTAATTTTCTTTCCTTTTACAAACCAAGCCCTGTTCTGCCTCCCTCCCCTTCTCCTGCTCCCATCTACCCTTTCACTCCCCCCCCATTCCCCTCCTCATAGAGGGTAAGGCCTCCCTTGGGTAGTCAACACAGGCTGGCATAACAAGTTGGAGCTGGACCTAGCCCCTCCCCCTCATCAAGGCGTACTCAGCCTACTGCTCAGTGGGTCAGCTGACTTCCTGTTTTCTCTGAGTCAAGACGTAGGACTCTAAGCTCCAGTACCATATCTGCTTGTACACCGTCATGCTTCCTGTCATGAAGATAATAGACTGAACCTCTAAAACTGTAAGGGTGCCACCCGAGTCAAATGTTCTCTTTATAAGAGTTGCCATGGTCATGGCATTTCTTCACAGCAAACAAAACCCCAGCTAAAACAACAACTGTAATTAACTTTTTAAAAAGTCATTTCTACCACATGTAAATTTTTATTGAAATTTTAGTAAAATGGTGTACACATTTAGTTGAAGATCATGTAATACTTCTTTCCGTCACATAGTGATTTCATAACTATTCTGTTATCCTAATTATTTTCGTCAATTTAATGCCATTTGGTAGTTGTTGTTTGCTTGTTTGTTTTATTTTGTTTTGTTTTTTTTTCTTTCCTAAAGTTTCTGGTCAAAGAACCAATGATCAGTCTTTAGGAGCCTTTGCTAATGAAAGTCTCCATATTAAGCTTTTCCCTGTCTACTGTGACCAATAGCTGATCCCTGGTGGCTTCTAACAGAACAAGGAGCTTTCCTTTCTCAAAACCCATCAATAATCTGTGTATAGTGCCATAGTGTGTATGTGTGCTCATTACATTTTCTATTTTAACAATGTTTCCCTTTATTCCTTCTCTACTTTGGAACATATCATCTATGTGAAGGAAATGTGGTATCTCTTTGACTAATTGACTAGATTTTCAAATGTTTTTCATTACTTTTAGTCACAACTTATGTTTCATGTATAAAACAGGAATCTTTTCAATCTGGTCATTACACCATTCTAGACATCTGCAGTGCTCATCATTCACAAAATTATTTAATTGATTTGTATTTTCATTCTCTTTTAAAAAATCTATTCTTGACCTAAATACTTTTCTTTATGTTTTGGTCCACAAATTACTTTCCTTACTGTCAATTAACTCTCCTAATAAAAAGTTACTTAGCAATGTATCACCTCACATCAGCTTGACTCACCCTCTAAATACATATAACCATAGTATCATGAAAACCATATCCAAGTTAGTTAATGATTTGGTGAAAAGCAGCACTCACCAGTGATCTTTATATTTTATTTACTTTTCTTTTTCTTTCTTTCTTTCTTTCTTTCTTTCTTTCTTTCTTTCTTTCTTTCTTTCTTTCTTTCTTTCATTGTTTCTTTCTTTCTCTCTTTCTTTCATTGTTTCTTTCTTTTTGGTTTTGCGAGACAGGGTTTCTCTGTGTAGTTTTGGTGTCTGTCCTGGATCTTGCTCTGTAATTTTCTTTTCTTTATTGCTTTCTTTTTTTTTTTTAAACTCACTTCTTTCCACCTTCACCTCAACTTGAACAATCCAAATTTCTTGTACTTGGTGAGTTACAGAGATCAAAAATTCTTTACTGGAATATCCAGGCTGAGAATGCTGTGGATCTCTACTCCTGGGAGGGCAGTGCCAGAGATAACCAGAGATAATTGTCTCAACTGTTCCCTAGCATAGTATTCTGCTTCTGTGACCTACTCTCTCTATCTGTCTCTATCTGTATGGCTGTCTTTTTCTTTTGCTCTCTTCTTGTCACATAACCAGGAAGAACTATTTATCTCTGATCCCCTATCATGAACCTCTGTTATACTTTTCCAGTGTGATGACATTGTCTGGAGATGATATAATGAGAGATAGTAAAGTCAATTCTGAAGTGTCTAAAACATTTCCCAGTACTTTGCACTGCAAAGGCGTGACTCCATAAGGCATTCTGCAGCGACCAATCTTGTAGTTCTTGAGAGTTCCTCCTGCATCTTCATTTAACCTGCCAAGGCACTGATATCCCTAAGAGTTTGCCTGAAGCAACTAGCACATTCTGGACTTAAGGAATAATTACAGAGGATGTTTAACTTTTAACTCAATTCCGGAGTTTAACTGTCATTTACGTGATTACTTGGAGTGACATTCCTGAACAGTGAGCTCTAGGATCATTAAAATTTAATTTTCTTTAGGGATAGAATGCAGAGGATTATGTTCACTTTATTACGGCTGACCCTTACACTTGGACAATTTTCCAGTTTAATTTGGCTTGTGCAGTACATAATTCATGTGGCCCTGGTTATTATGTACTTTTATTCTGACAGATGCTACTTGAAATGCCTCAATAAGAGGTTCTTACTTCCTTCACTACCAGCAGCATCCTGGACAGGAAGGGGAGGGAAAGAAAAGTAAAACTGAATAGCTTTTTATTTTTATGAAAAGAAGAGCTCAGAAAGTGAAAAAAAGGATAAAATTCATAAAACCATGAAAAGTGTCTCTAACTTTACCTTCATATTATTCATTATATTTTACTGCAACTCTTACTTTTTGAAGACAGAACAAACCTTTAATAAAAGTCCTTTACTACTTGAAAAATAATGTGATTGTAAAGCTATGTTGTCTGGAACTACAGTGTTCAGAATAATGGGTCTAGCCATGGGTATCTATCTAAATTAAAGCATCAATGAATTGAAAGTACATAAATACTAGAACTTAGTTATGAATTTAACCAGCCCTATTTCAAGTGCTTACTAGATGTGTGTCATAGTTCATTGCTCAGTCATCATCACCATGATACCATACAACACAGACAGCATTTCCATCATCTATCAGTTCCACAGCACTGGCCTTGAATGAGGGCGTATTTCCAGTAAATATGAGCACTGGTATTGCACCTGCTAGTGCTTTTCTTTCTTCTTCTGTATTTCATATATATATATATATATATATATATATATATATATATATATATATATATCACTATGTCCAACCAGTGTTGACCTTACTTGCATATATTTCAGGCTGTCCACTTAGGATTTGAGTCTTTCCTATAAAATAAACAAACAAACAAAAACCCAAACAAAAACTCATAAACAACAACAACAAATAATTCTCCCTCCCTCAGCAGCCACTGATAGAATACTGTGAAATTTCTTCTATTCATGTTGCCATGTAGAATGGTGAGGTCTGTGCTGTCTTATCAGATAACTATATTGCTGAGAGTTAATGGGTACAGCACCTCTGTCCTGTCCAGAAGAAACTATCCTGCCAAAGTATCTTAGGCTCTTAGGATCTTTCCACACCCTCTACAGAGATGTTCTCTGACCCATAAGTATAGGAATGTGTTATAGACTTTTCCGTTTGGGCTGATCTTTGAAGAACATTTATTCTCTTTGTTTTGGCTCATTGTGGATCTCTCTACCAGTTTCTGTCTTCTGCAAAGAGAAACATCTTTGATAAGATGTGATGGCTGTAGTTATTTATAGTTATGGGAAAGCACTTGAAAATGGTGTTACTTGAATGATATTGTAGTTGTAGATTCTCTTTGAGGGCCTACAACCTCACCAGCTTTGGGTGTTTGCTGAGTTTATATTACCAAGCATGTGTTATCTCTATTTGAGCAGACATTGGATCCCATTAGAAACTTTGAGTCATCTTTAAGACACAAGTGCCAATATTGAACTACTGATATCATTTTGGTGGTTAATCACTTTTTTTTATGTTTTTTTGGCTTTATAAATGAATGTGGTTGTTGATGACATTTCTCCAGTGTAAGTTTGCAGAGCACTTTCTAACACTATGAGGGCTAGCCACCAGAGAGGGACTTCCAGGTTAGTACCAGCTTGGCTGCTGCAAGTCTTATGACTGAAGTATGTGACAACATCACCAACAAGGTCTTACTTCTATGTTTTAGCAGACAATTAGGAGCAATGGCAACAGCTTTAGGGATCTCTTGTGCCCATTGATCAACAACTAGAAGAGAGGTATTCCCTGCCAAACACTGGGGTTTTTGTTAAATAGTCCATGAATCCTAGGGAGGTGCATTTTCTTCACCATGTTGGGTGTCTTAGTCACTGTTTTATTGCTGTGAAGAGACACTATGACCAAGGCAATTCTTAAAAGAAAAAAAAAAGTTTTGGAGGCTGGCTTACAGTTTCAGAGGTTTAGCCATTTATCGTGATGCCAAGGAGTGTGGCAGCAGGCAGGCCGGCCTAATGCTGGAGAAGTATTTCAGAGCTACATCTGGATCTTCAGGTGCCAGTGGGGGTGGGCCTTGTGTGGGCTTTTTGGAACCTCAAAGCCTACCCCTAGTGCCACACTTCCTCCAACAAGGCCACAATTCCCGATCCTTCTCAAATAGTGCCACTGCCTGCTGACTGAGCATTAAAATACATGGACCAATGCTAGCCATTCTTATTTGAACCACCGTATATTGTATATTGTATAACTGTATAAAGCTGTATATAAATGCGTATGTGTGTGCACGTGTGTGTGTTTAGTGTATGATACTTATAAAATGATAGGTTTGACCATTGTTTTTCAAGACATTCTTAATGTTATTTATCTCCCCTCCTTCCCTCTAGGCTCTATATCACACTCTCCTCTCCAGTGAAGTACTCCATATTTCCCCCATAATAGCACCCATGTCTTCCTAGCCCCTCTCTAGAGAGCCTTTTGTCCCTTTCCTCAACACTCCCCTGCTTTGAAAGTACTCCTGGCTTCTCTGGCTACACCAGGGTATAAAATGAAACCTAAATGTCCACATCTAGTTCTTCAAATAAAAGAACCATTCAGCATCTTTTGTCTATATGGGCCTAGGTTACCTTATCCACTTTAATATTTTCCAGTTCTATCCATTTACCTGAAGATGAAATGATTACATCGCAAAATACACCCAATAGCAAGTTGATGACTGATCACAGTCTAAGAAACGGTCTGAAATAAGGACAACACTCAGAAGCAGGACACTTTTCTTGTAGACTGTAGATCATTTATGAAGACTGAAGCAGATGGAATCAAAGGAGATGAGAAGTATTAAGATCAGATGGTGAAAATAGTCATCAAAAGGAGATTAGAGCCTAGTGGTTGAAGTCTTATGGCTGGACCATAACTACTGTGATCAGTACAATATTTGCAAATTATTGTGGGTAGTTTTCTATGTCCACAGGGTAGCTGCAACTAATGTGTTTAATTACAATGTATGAAACCTGGTACGTTACGTACATGAGAAGTGTCACATCATTCTCTGTTGTTACTCTGGTAAGTTCATGCTTTTATTGAAAGAGAAAACTGAAGGAAGATCAGTAAGATAAATAACTTTAATTTTGTAACTCAGGTTTCCTTGGTTGTAAATCTCAAGCTTTTCACATTGTACATAAAGATGACTTATGCAAGAAAGACAGCAATTTGTCCGTACCCAGTGGTATAGGATTTACATCTCTAATTCCAAAGTCTAAAACCTGAAACTTCTGAACACATTGACATGACAGTGCTGGCAGAAAATTCAATACCTGACTTTATGTGGATGCTTGCAATTAAAATGCTCATGAGCCCGAGCTATTACACAGCATTATCTTAAGGTTAGAGGTTCAAGGTGCATGGAAAACAGATGGGTTTCATGAACTTGGATCTCATCATCAAGCTCTCTTTTCAGATAGACACAAAATATTCCAATAAAATAAATCGGAATTATGAACCATTTTGGTACTAAGTATTTTAGAACAGGACTATTCAAAGTTTGCCTTGTGGCGAAATAGTTAATGTAAATTAAAGTTTTTAATATGCAAATACTAGATTGGCGGTAGTTGGCCTAATTGCCCTGTACAAAGGATAATAGTAATTAATGCAACAAAAATAAATATAGAAGGACATTAATTTGAGAGGGGCTGTGGGAAGATCATGGAAGAATTGTAAGTGGGAGGGTTTAATATGATGAAAATGCATTGTTCTCACATATAGAAATCTCAAAAAAAATAGAGATATGTTTCTTGTGTGTGTGTGTGTGTGTGTGTGTGTGTGTGTGTGTTTTGGCTTTGTTCTTTTGTTTGTTTTGTTCTATTCTGCTTTGTTTGTTTTATATTATTTCATTATTATAATTTGGTTGCTTATCAATTTTCTAATGAGAGACAGAGAGACTGTAGTCTTGGATGGGAGGAGAAATGGGGAGGATCATGGAAGAATTGGAGGAGAGAGAAAATCATAATCAGAATATATTGTGTGAAAAAATCCATTTTCAATAAAAGGAAAAAAAGAAGGAAATATTTTAAAAGTATATTAAGAAAAAATCAATGCATTGAAAATTAGATTTGAGCCGGATGGTGGTGGCACACGCCTTTAATCCCAGCACTTGGGAGGCAGAGCCAGGCGGATCTCTGTGAGTTCGAGGCCAGCCTGGGCTACCAAGCGAGTTCCAGGAAAGGCACAAAGCTACACAGGGAAACCCTGTCTCAAAAAAGGAAAAAAAAAAAAAGAAAAAAAGAAAATTAGATTTGATGAATTTTCCATCCAAAAACATAATTAATATGATAAGCATGATTATTACTTTATTTTACAATCTAACTGGCACCTCAGGCATTTGGAAATATTATATTTTATATAATGGAAACATATGATAGAGGATACTTTCTATCCTTTGAATAGACATAACTTATCTCAATTTTAAAATCAATTAAACTTATGAAAATTAAATTTTCAGTTGTAACTTTCATGATGAATCAATTTTAAAAACACTGAGCGATGTTCATTTCCTCTCTGTTTTTCTTCCTTTGAATCTTATTTCTTTTTTTTTTTTCTGTGTAATGAAACTGTAAAATGTAAGTTGAATGTCTCAGTTGCCATCTGAAAGTCTTGGGGACCATACAATTAGATATGTATCATCCCTTAGCATATCCTTTCTCAGCAGAGAATTTTGCATATGACCTAGGAGAGAAAAATAGGGCCCTCCTCCATCTTTTTGTGTGGAAGAGAGAAAGAAAACAAAAATATTCTGGGAATTTTGCAGAATATGTTTATCATGATATATAAGCCCTAGTTTCTGATTTGGAATCATTTGCTGATTAATGGTGTGAGTTTGAATACAATTTCTTTACTTTGGGGCGGGAGGGGGGTTAATTCCTTGAACTGTCAAATGAACAGCTAAGAACACATGCCTCCTCCATTCTCTGAATAATGCATTCCCAAGCCTGGAACGAAAGATCCCAGCTCCTGGAGCTCAAAGACTTTTTGCTTTAGAATTCCAGAGCTTTCAGCTAGCAGAGTGGTGGTTTTTATGCTGTACAGATATAGGAATGAAGCCTGGGAAAGGATCCATCTGTAGAAACTGGTTAGAGATATTAAGGCTGTGAGCACATAATGAACCAAGTTTGTCCAGGAAAAAAAAGGCAGCGATTTCCACTGTATGGTGCAGACGAATTCTGGCAGAATAATCAGCTTCTTTGTTTCTGGTATCTAATAAAGACGAGGGGACTGAGAATTTAAGTAAATAAAGCTGAAATTAAGTGAATGCCTGACCAGAGGCAGAGGGAGATTAACAGCCCTTTTCTATTGATATTTAATTTACTGGGATACTCTTAGTTTAAGTAACTTTCTTACGCTGCTTGACAGCTTGGCTCAGTCTCCCGTGAGGCAAAGCAGCTCTGAAAATAACCACACTTATGCTGCAGCATCTCATCAAGGTTTTGCCAACATGTTTTGAGTGACGTGGGAAAAGATACAGCCCCCTGGGTATGTCGCAAACCTAAAGATAAGAACATCCTTGACTTCAAAGTTCAAGCTGTGTGCATGACTCAGCCTGTTCCTGTCACAGTTTGCCAACAATCCCACTGTTTTATCACATGCATTTCTTTACACTTTGCTTTATGAAGATACTTAAGTTTAAAAATTGGAGCCTTGTCTAAGGATTAAAATCTAACATTGAAATAGCCTTCAATATCAGAAATGTGAATACTGAAAGAAAACATTGGTCTCTGTTTCTCCTACACATGGTCTTAGCCTTAACTGCCTCCAAAGAAAACTGAAATAACATGGTACTGGGAGAAAATGAAGCAGAGTCAATGGTTTATCTTTCATGTTTTCAGGAATATTTTATATTGCTTATAGCATATATCTCTCTCCTGAAAGGTGCTATTAACCTACCAGAATGTCTTTTATACCTCATAAGCTGACAAATCCACCCCACACCCATCAGTTCTGAGACTATTCTCTCCAG
Organism: Peromyscus eremicus; assembly: GCF_949786415.1. NCBI lineage: Eukaryota > Metazoa > Chordata > Mammalia > Rodentia > Cricetidae > Peromyscus > Peromyscus eremicus. Next base: position 32,439,331 of record NC_081428.1, read on the forward strand.
GAGCAACTCATTCATTGTACACAGGAAAAGTTAAATTTAGTAAAAGGAGCCCATCAGAGCTTAGAGAGCTTGCTGTGCCGAGAGGCTGTCAAGGTGATTCCGTGCCAACTTGGACCTGCCTGTAGTGGGAGCCTCCAATCTTTGCCAAATGTTGTGCTTATTTTGTGACAAAGATGGAAGTCACAGTTGGATTAAAGGAGGCCATCCAGTTTATTTTATTCCTGTCTCAGTTCTCCAAATCTTTGTCTCTGTGACTGAAAGCATTATAAATAAACAGGTGTTCACATGTCCCAGTGTGAATTAAAATTTGATGGACCACAAAAGAGAGTTAATTAATTTTAAAAAAGAAAGACTACTATAATGCACAATGGTGTGTAGATATGATCATTCTGTGGTAATCTATGATTTTTTCCCCTATTCTTGCACTCACCACATTTCCATAAGCTCTGCTTATGTAAGAAATATTTATGGGCTAGTAAGTTTGATAGTATGAATGACAGGCCATATGCTATGTATGCATAAGATTTGCACTTCAAAACAGTAAGTAAATAAAATATGTATTCTCAATGAGTAGTTATGAACAATATCAAGTATGTTATTATATATGTGTACTCATGAAAAATCATGTTTTCTTAACTAACTACCTCAACCACTAAGAATTTCCTCTTTAAACATTCAATATATTCTGTACCATTGTTTATAACTGCTTCAAGAAACCAAATGCCCATAGTGCCTAATTTACAATAGCACAATGATTTAGAAATTAACAGATACATTGAATGGAGTTACATTGACTTTACTATTAAATGTAGCTGTCAACAATGTTGTAGTAACACCTATAAAGGCAAGTTCCAGAGCTTTGATTATATATATTTTATCTTTATACAGTATAGAAATTGAATAATCTTAGCCATTATATATTTAGGCACACATTCTTTATTAATGTGTTAATATACATTATGCATAGTTATTTTATGTAGATATTTAAGGGAATAGTCATTAGCAGCCAGTTTTGTCATTCTGTCATTTGTTTTGTAGACATTTATACACCCTGGTAGGAAATTTAGGAATTCTTTTATGAGATGGTCCATTATTTAGTTTCAGTGCATATATCATTCAAGTGCAAATTCAATTACAGCAGGTCATACAAACACTCCACCCAAAATGTAAAACAGATTTCCTTTTCCTGTATTTTTGAAAGTACCTCAATGATTGGACTTATTTGTAGTATTAACAGTTTTAATAACCTATTTATTTAAATCTGTAGATGAGTGAGTCTAGTGTCCTAGAATTGAGACCCACCATAAAAATCCAAATAACTTTCTCCTGGATCTCCTCGCTACTTGGTGTGCAAAGGCGGCATGCCCATAGGTTGTTGTATGAGGACTCAACAGATGACTGGGACACCCTGATCATCCCACAGAAGGCCATCTTGGGCATTTCAGGTGTTGGTATAAAATTCCAGCAGCAACAAGACAACAAGCACTTTTTAAATCCTTGTCTCATTTGCTACTGAGCTAATTAGTTAATACAAGTCATATTTTTGAAGTTTTTTTTTCTTTTTTAATGCATTTTACAGACCAATCACAGATCCCCTTCGCTTCCCTCCTCCCACCCCCACAGCCTTCAGTTAAACAGTATGAGCTTAATGCCGTCATGTGAAAAAGAAAGAAGAAAGAGAGAACAAATTAAGGAAAGAAGGGAAAAAAGGAAAGAATAGGCAGGATGCATTGGAATTACTATGTCTGGGAGAATGCTTCCAGAAGATGAAGAGGGAAGGACTACCCTGAATGTAGACTCCCCCGTCCCATGTGCTGGGTTCTAGACTGGATAAACAGAGAAGCAGGAGAAATCCAGCTGAACATTCTAGCGTTCTCCTGGGTTGGTGCCTGGCTGGTCATGTTGAATGGGGCTCCTCTGAACCAGGAGTCCAATCTTCCTTCTTTAGCTTTCTTTTTTTGTAAGGAACGTGGTCATAGCAAGGAGTAAAGCAATCAATACCCAGAGGGTTAAGACTTCACTGTAATTATACCAGGCAACTTTGTACACATGGTTCGCATCTGGGCCAGGGAGTTACAGATTTTTTTCTTCTTATTCAATAATGAACAAAAATTCACAGGGATGGCAAAGTTTCCAGGAAACTTTATTTAACGCAATGCGATAGAACAGGACAGGATGCACTGTAAGAGAGCAAAGGGCCACAAAAGCAAAGATTCTCAATATGCAGCTGTAAGTTTTCTCCAGTCC
>NC_081428.1:34704077-34719077 GCF_949786415.1 Peromyscus eremicus
AAGCTACACAGAGAAACCCTGTCTCGAAAAACCAAAAAAAAAAAGCATTGTATAGTGCTCCGCGGCGGCACACATGTCAGGAGAAAGTGTTGCTTATTGGATTTGATATCTCCCTCCTTTTAACAATGAACATCTAGTGTGGAGTTCAGAATCATGGAGAGGCCTGTCATTAAAAATAGACTACTGAATTAACATATGTCATTTTTTGATTACTTTTTTATTACTGCTCCAGGAATTGATAAGGACCATATTAGGCTATTGTAATGCTGAGGTTACTGCTGAAACACTTGCATATATGTTTTGTCAAATGAATTTTAATGATAAAATTAGAGGCATATTCTAATTCAACTTTCAGCCAGTTTCAGAAAGAAATTAATACACATCCAAAGTAAGAGGAAAGGGCAGAAGAGAATGCTTCATTGATTAAATGCTTGCCTTGTAAACTTGAAGATCTGCATTCAATATTAGGAATCTATATGAAAACTTGGGTATGGTGCTGCATGCTGTAATCTTGACATCGAGGAGGCAGACACAGGCAGATCTTGGGGCTCTCTGGGATGTCAACATAGTTTACTTGACAAGCTTCCATCCAATGAAAAACATTGTATCATTCAAACAAAGTGGAAACCATATGAGATCAGGATACAAGGCTGACCACTGACTCCATGCACATATGAACAATGGATACTTGCATACACTCAGACACATGGATCCATATGAACAAAAGAGTTTCAAAGATAGAAAAAGAATAATTGAAATAGACATTTATGTATGTGGCTGTAGAATGTAGTAATACCATGTGAGTTTTAGATCAAAGTTATTGTGAAAGAAATTTTGGAAGAGTATAAAATGGAGGCAGAGTTCATTCTCAAATTATTTACAGTAAACTTAGCAATTTCTTTTTTTTTTCTTATTGCAGAATTCCTGGCAAGTGTTTCCATACTCCAAATTTTCTTACAGTCCTTACTAACATCAATGAAAAAGAACTTCACATTATGAAATAGATATCTTGTTTATCTTTTTTATCTTATTGACACATGGAACATGATTGGTTTTGCTTACTTCATTTAATTCACTTGAAATATAGTACATGAACTTAAGCTACTTTTTTCACATTTATAAATCTCTGTTTGTGTATGTGTACTATGTGTGCATGTGCATGTACTTGAACTGCATTATTGTTTACTCCTCACATGCATGAGTATATTCATTTACAGGAGATAATGAACTGATAACGAACATGTTATTCTACCTTCAACGATCTACATGTTATTCTTAGGTTTATTGTTTGATTGTTTATTTGTTTTGAGACAGGTTTTCTCACTGACCTGAAGTGCATTGGCTCGATAGCAATTTGCTTCATGGATCTGCCTCCCAGTGCAGGAGTTACAGATGTGTGATGCCAGGACCAGCATTATACAAGTGCTGGGGATTAGAATTTAGGTCTTCATGTCTGTAAAACTAATAGTCAGCTATAATACAAATCTTAAAAGGTCTTATAATAAAAAACCCAGAGACAGATATTGGGGTGAAAGCTGAAAGATTAGAGGGGTAGAACAAGCCAGCTACAATTTCTTACTACTAGGAAATCCTTAGCCCAAGAGAGCTACTTCTTGTATACTCATACCTTATATACCTTTCTGTGCCCTGCCATCTTACGTTTTCTCTCTGCCCAGCTACATCACTTCCTCTTTCTGTCCAGCTCTATCACTTTCTATCTGTCTGTACAGACCTCCAGACTTCTATGGTTAAATAGTTCTGGGAATAAAGGCATGTGCCACCACTCCTGGCTCTGTTCCCAGTATGGCTTTGAACTCACAGATACCTGGATGAATCTCTGCCTCCCGAATGTTAGGATTATAGGCATGTGCTACCACTGCCTGACCTCTATGTTTAATATAATGGCTGGCTTTTTCCTCTGATCCCCAGGGAAGTTTTATTTGTTAGAGCAAAGATAAAAAAATCACCTCACTCAGCCACTGAACCATCTCTCTACCACTAACTTGTACCAGGCTTTTTTTTTTTTCAGGCCACCAACCACCCCAAAACATGGCATGGAGAATTATTATTAGTTAGGAATGCTTGACCTTAGCTTAACTCTTTTCTTGCTAGCTCTTATGACTTAAGCAAAACTTATGTTTTGCTTTGGGGATTTTTACCTTTTCTTTCTGTATGTCCTACTTTTATGCTTCTTCAGTCTCATCTGGCTGGCTGGCCCTGAGCATCTCCCTTTCTTTCTCCCTTGTATTTCTCTCCTTGTCTTGTTCCTTTCGAGCCTGGATTTCTTCTCCTACTTATTCTCAATGCCTGCCAGCCCTGCTTATCCTTGCTCTGCCTAGCTATTGTTTATTCAGCCTTCATTTAGACCTGTCAGAAGCCCTAGGCAGGCAAGGTGAAACAGCAACACATCTTTTCATAATAAAAAAAATGCAGCAGAAACAAATATATCATGCCTTTACACAGTTAAAGTATTATTTCACAGCATAAACAAATGTAACACCAATTTACAGGGTTAAACATTCCACAGCACTAACTCACTTCTACTATAGCTATTTAAAATATACCAATGATATTTCCTTTCTTCAGGTTTTAATACAAGAGATCACTTAGCAAGCCATAATGTATTGCCCAATCACTATTGTTACCAAGATTTTTTTTAACTTTTTGTTTTCAGAGATTTTTGTTTGTGCTTTAACACTAATTTATTTGAATCAGAAATATTTCTGAAATAATATATTTTTCTTTGGAACAAGAAGATAATGTATAGTTGTAGAAAAGTTAATAAAATAGTGTTATGAGGATGAAATGTATCACTCAAAATTCATGTTTAGCATTACTTCTCAATGCAAAAGAGCACATGATTGTATTTGGAGATGGCCGTGTTATTTTACCATTATCTAATGATTCCCGGAGAACTCACTACAACACCAGCTAAGGAAGTATGCAGCTTACTTTCAGAGCTTCAAGTCTCCCTCCTCTCCTCTGATTCCCATCCCCAAGATTTATAGCAGGCCATCAGTTAGAGCAACCCCAACTTCGATCTCCACGGGATCTGAGAGATCTTCCCCTTTAACATCCTTCCCTTTACTCATCCCTTGATATCATCCTCAGATCCAGCAGGCATTCCTGGGAACCTGCAGGCTACTCCAGCCAGGGAACTACGTAGCCTAACTATAGATTTTCACTTCTTCCTTCTACCACCTATGTGGAATCCAGCCTGTATTACCTCCAACTCTGTAGCAGACCACTTGTTGTGACCTCTGCTTTTATCTGTCCCAATCTTCAGAGGATCACAGAGCACTTCTTTTCCAACTTCCTCCATACTCATCCAGTAATCCCAGCCTCCAACTCCAAATCCAACATTCCAGTCTCATCTCCAACTTTGTAGCAGATTTTCTGTTGTGACCTCTCTGCATTCTCTGCCTCCATTCCCAGAAGACTAAGTAGATCTTGGTGGAATACCCCATTGCCCTCTCTCCTGTGGACAACCTAATATTCCCTACCCACTCCCATCCAGCCCACGCTCATTCCTAAATGTAGGCTTTCAATATTTTACCTGAAACCCTAGTGGCTACATCAAGCAGATTTCCCAAAGAAATCTCTACCAGATGACACTCAACTACTCTACCCTCCTAAGAACAAGACAGGGCAAAGGAAATCAGAGAACAAAACACCCACCCAGTAGGAAAACACCAGGTATCAGCATCAATCAAAAAATTACAATCATCCCCAAACCAGATGCATAGCCATTAGCATAAAAAGACAAAAATAACAGCCAGGGCAAAAATGTCCCCTTTAGAGCTCATGAAAACTACCACAGTAATCCCTCAGAATTGCAACGTAGTTGAAGCACAAAACAAGCACCATAAAATCGCCTTTATAAATATGATAGAGGTCATCGAAGACAAATATATCTCTTGAATAAATCTTGTAAACACAAGCAAATCATGGAAGGAAATAAAACAGTTCAAGACTTGAAAGTGGACATAGAATTTGAAAAGAAAACCCAAATTTAAGGAAACTTGAAAATGAAAAGGTTATGAATTTGAACAAGAATTTCAGTCACATACCTCACCAATAGATATAAGATATGGAAGAGATAATCCCAAGTATTGAAGACACAATAGAAGAAATAAATACCTTGGTCAATGAAAATGTTGAATCTAAAACAAACAAAACAAAAGAAACAAAAAAACAAAAACCAAACCAAACCAAACCAAACAAAAACCCTTGGTGCAAAACATCCAGGATATCCTGGACACTATGTAAAGACTAAATCTAGGGATATGAATAGAGAAAGGAGAATAACCCATATGAAGGCACAGAAACTATTTCCAATAAATTTATAGAAGAAAAATTGTCTAACTTAAAGAAGGATATACCTCTCAAAATACAAGAATCATATAGAACATCAAATAGACTTGACCAGAAAATGGGTTCACCTTGGCACATAATAATCAAAACTAAACCAACAGAGAAAGAATATAAAAAGCTGCAAAGGAACTTAGACAAAGAAGAAATTTAGGTGTGCAAAACAGGCATGGAGAATGTATTAGTATAAATATGGTGCCATAGAAAGAGCTAGTGAGCCAGGCACTGGTGGCGCAAGCCTTTAATCCCAGCACTAGGGAGGCAGAGCCAGGCAGATCTTTGTGAGTACTAGTCCAGCCTGGCAAAGCTACACAGAGAAATCCTGTCTCGAACCCCCCCGCTCCCGCCAAAAAAAAAAAAAAAAAGAAAGAAAGAGATAGTGAGAACACAGCCTTGGTAGGATCCCAACTTCTGACCTTTTGATCTTTCACTTCTAATATAAAAAATGCATTGTTTAAGTCACACAATCTGTGACACTTTGTTATAGACATTAGAGCAGACTAATACAGCTCACCACTGTGGTGCCATAGAGAAAAATAATATTGAGGGGATTAAGGAGTTCATATCATTAAGATTTTCTACTGGAAAATTTAGTATCTGATTTGGAAATTATAGTGGGATGGAGATGTAGTGAATTATATGGTAGCAAAAGTGGGAAGGCTCAATAGGCCATGAGAGATGGATGATTTCTAATATTTTAGTGACTAAGAGCTGTTCAAAATTTTAAAGATAATCTCTGCAAATTAGCTGGTAAATAAAGGATTAGAACCAACTCTTTGTTTCATTAATTTTTTGTATTGTTCTCTTTGTTTCTATTTTATTGATTTCAGCTCTCACTTTGATAATTTCCTGGCATCTATTCTTCCTGGAAGACTTTGCTTCTTCTTGTTCTAGAGCTTGCTCACTCCATGAGTCGGCTGTTTGAAACCTGGGGCTTATACAGGGTTGCTTGGCTCGACCTGGGAGGAGGGGACTGGACCTGCCTGGACTAAGTCTACCAGGTTGATCTCAGTCCTAGGGGGAGGCTTTGCCCTGGAGGAGGTGGGAATGGGGGGTAGGCTGGGGGGAAGGGGAGGGGGGCGGGAGGGGGGAGAACAAGGGAATCCATGGCTGATATGTAGAACTGAATTGTATTGTAAAATAAATAAAATAAAAAAATAAATAAAGGATTAGAGATGGACCTTAATTCAGAAGTGATGTAATGAGAGGAATTATGAAAGAATAATAAATATAAACATTTAAAAGTTACATGAGGACCTCATCTTTGAGAAATGGAAGAAAATAGTCCTGTGAAATATTTTGTCTTTCAAAGTGATTTTATTTAATACTAAGCAAATAATTTTGCATATTTCTTGTGGGAATAAAGTTAATATGTAAAAATTGTAGAAGAAAGTATGTTGGTACCTAAAATCATGGGATAATTAATAGCATGTAAAATTTTTCCGCCCTGGTTAGTCAACCATATGTTTATAGCAATTCTGTTTTTGTCTTTTAAACTGACAAACTGGCATGATGTATAATGCTTGACTGGAAAGGAACATAGAAAAGGATAGAAGGTCTCTATTTGTCATATTTTTTGTTCAAGGAACAGTGAAGTAAAACCAGCATAATCCATTGAAAGTCTGAGGTTCTTTAGAAATCTTAATTTTAAAAAATGATATACTGAGAAGAAAACAAACATTGCTTACTAAAATTAGCCTGAAATATCAATATGTGAAAATAAAGTATATTTTTTATGATATACAAGTATTCATATTTCTTGGATAAGGATGGAGAGCAAAGCAGCAGAGGAAAAAAATCAATAACCCATGACTTTCTAAATATACTATATTTTTCAGATTCCTGATAGATAGACCATATTTCTTTAACTCTTTTTGGAGTATGATGTATTCAGGTGCTTTGAACCACAAAAGTACCAACAAACCAATCTTAAAATATGTCACTGACTCTGAGTCTTATAGGGTTAATTATGGAAAAATACAGAGCATAACAGAAAGGTAAAAACATATTACCTACCTGCAATATCCTTTCTGCTTCATGACTTTCAGTATATAGAAATATTTGGTTCATAGTTTCTAATGGCATCTGTGATGTCAAGATTTAGAGAGGGGGAACACTCAAAGTGACATTTATATTAAAGTTGCCAAGACCAAGGTATTAAGAAAATCAATTCAGGGTGAGGAATGCTTTATGAAAGAAATGCAAAAATCTACACATTTGTGGAAGGAGTTGTGATTTACCGTGGAGAGAAAAACAGGGTATGACCTGGCATCATTTCATTGCACTTTCTTTCTGGTATGTTTTGTGATTAAAGCTTTTAGAAATATAAGTTATCTTGGCCCTAAGGGGGCTTATTTTTGCAGAGTGTTTTATGAGGAGGCTGATATAGCTGGTAACCAGCAGAAGTGGTTGATTATTTCTGAGGAAGAAGAAAAGATCTGGCTGGGGATGTAGCTCAGTTAAAGAATGCATCCTGAACATGTGTGAAACCCTGAACTCTACCCAGGACAATGAAGAAAAGGGGAGGGGTGTAAACCTTTAAAACACAATTAGGAGTTTTCATTTCAGAATAGTAAATTCTGAAGATGATTAAATAATCCTGTGGCATTTATAGGTTCTCATAATTCTCAAAAAACAAACAAACAAACAAACAACTACTACAACAACACAAAGATGAAAAATAAACAACCACCACAAGCCCACTGGTCCTACTGTTCAACCAAATTAAAGTGAGCTTTTTGAAATACCTTTACATGTCAATATTCTAAAACATGGAACTAGAGAATGAGGCAGGCACACTTCTTTTTACAATATGGAATCAGCCTCTAAATTACAAAACTGGGTGGTTTTTAATTTTTAATAGATAAAAGCATATTGAGAGATATAGATATCATTATGCATCATTCTGTTTTCACTGAGGATATTTGCATGTTCACATGTCAATTTTCCTCTTTATATTTCATGAGAATGATAGATATACTTGAGAATTTTTGTCTAAGTGAATAATAATTTTCTATGAGCTTTTCTCAGGAATCACTGATGGTTATCTGGTGGCAATGTGAGTCATAACTCCATGATGGTTTATAAAAATGTTTATAATGCCAACAGGATACCCCTAATAGGAGATGGGAAAATGCACTTTATCCTTTTGAATTGTTTGCTGAGTTGGTGAGATCATCACCTCCTTTTTTTGTTCCTCTGGTTTCTTGTTTGTCAGAACTGTCTCTCAAATTGTCTTTGATGTGTACAATTTGCAGTTGTGGTTGGATGTGATCAGTGTGACTCTCTTGACAATTTCTATATCTAATCAAATTGTTAATTTAAAGGTTTCAAATAATATTCCTTATTTCATTAAGATCCAACTATGAGACACGGTTTCTATCTAGATTAGATTTTTTGTGCATTTTGTATAGTTAATTTTACAGTTGGGGATAGATCATTTTGAAAAATTCCAAGTCATATCAGTCATTATTTTGTTCAATTTTAATTTTTTCACTTGTTTAATGCATATTTACCTGCATTCTGAAACTCACGCTAAAGACCAGAGAAAACATGATACGTGATACATATGATGGCTCTTACTTGGCATTAATGAGATATTAAAAAAAATCTAAGAATAAAAAGAACTTAATTCTTCAATGTTTATCATAGAATCATTGCTTTTCTTTTTTTTTTTTTTTTTTTTTTTTTTGTTATTTTGTTTTTTCGAGACAGGGTTTCTCTGTGTAGTTTTGGTGCCTGTCCTGGATCTCGCTCTGTAGACCAGGATGGCCTCATACTGAGATCTGCCTGGCCCTGCCTCCTGAGTGCTGGGATTAAAGGTGTGTGCCATCACCACCCAGTTATGGAATCATTTTCTAATGTTATACATAAAAATAATTTCATAGAGCGATCTCTCTTCTCTGTAGAGTAATTTTCTAATATGCAGCATCGTTTCCAGTGCTCTTTGCATGTTAAACAGATTTAGCTGTTCAAAATTACTCGTGCTTTACTCTCATTTTGCATAATGTTTTCTTTTAAAAATTCTCTTCATTGTAATCATTTTGACATGGTCATTTGATTGAGTATACCATTTACTTATTCTAATAATAACAATGGAGAGTTATGTGTCTTTTCTTTAATTTCTCTTTATCACAATTATAATATATCCCTGAAAACAGCTCCAAGATAGACATTGTTAAATATTGATTTATGAATTTTATTCTTTACTGTGTTTTAGGAGGTGAGGATCAATGTAATATATATAAAAAAATACTCAAATGTGGACTGCAGAGATGATCCGGTAAGGAAGAATGCTTGCTTACTGTGAAAGCAAAAGGGATTAAATACACATCATTTAAAAGATAAGCATAATAATGTATGTCTGTAACTCCCAAATTGAGAGACGGCAGAAGGTTTCTTCTAAAAGCAAGCTAACTGATGGAGAAATTGTATGGATTTAGGTGTATGGGGAAATAAGTTTGATCTTGGTGGAGTGTGTGGGGCAATCAGAATATATTGTATAAAAATCTATTTTAAATTAAAAATGAGTTTTAAATAAAAAAGAAGTCTGCTAAATGTTTCACAAAATTTCATAGGAAAACTAAAAATATAACCAAATATGGATAAAAATATACAAAACTCTAACATCTAATCTTAATAAATGGAAATAAATAAATTTTAAACTGTTATTGTACATAACGGTGAGGGAATTACTCTGTATCATGTCTGGAGCCATGCAAGGAATAAAGCATGGGAGTAAAACAATTAAGGTTTAAATGAAAATAAATTTTCCACTTATAATTTTTATATGATATAGCTCCATCAGAAATTAAATATTGGATCTGTGTGGGACTAGAGATTAACTGATACTGTCAAAAATCATGGAGTATAGTGAGTCACTTATCTGCCAGAACTGAGAGAGTATGGCTTTATAACATGAGGAAAAGATAGAGGTTCAGTGTTACTCTGCCATTTTCTTGTTGAAAACAGAAAAAGATCATCAGTGTTACTGATAGAAAACAATACAGAAATGCAGAAATCCCAGAGGGAGTGTTCTTGACCATTATTTTGGAAAGTAGTCTAGGCCATTTCTTTTAAGTGTCCATTTATCATGTGATTAATTACAAATCCAGAGACTTATTCAATACAATGAAACCACACATTTCTAAAATTAATATTGAGAATGATTAGAGAATAAGTACATATAAATAATGGTAAAGAGATCAGGAATAAATGGAGGAATGCAGTTAAAAACTAGAGAAAAGATTTGAAAATTTACAAATAGCCAATTGTCTTACAAGAAAAAAAAATATAAATAATTAATATTTAGATAGCCGCACATTCCAACAAGATTGAAGAACTACTAAACACTCACCAAAGAGCTAAGAGAAAATATTGAAAATTTCAAGCACTAAATAATACAATAAGTGCCATGTTTCTCACCCATGCTTGTGGAGAATTAAAGGGGCGAAATTCCCCTGCAAGAGTTCAACATATTGAATAACTCTTACCGTGCCTTCATCCTTGTGCATGCTGCTATATCACAATCAGAGTAAGACATCTAACATGGTAGTAGATGCAGGATCTGGCATGTTAGCCATTTTTAAACAGGAAACTAAAACCTACCATACAAAATCCTGGCATGATGGAGCATGCGTCTCTTTTATTCCAGCGCCCTGTATATTTGAGCAGGGGAATAAACTGTTGAAGGTCAGCCTGGGTTTTATAGTGTGACACTGTCTGGTTGTTATGTCATATTATTCAGAACCATGAAGCATGATTTTCTCCTATAAGTCTGAGAAACTATAATTAGTCAGTATTTCTATAGGGGAGGGTCACATGTATCTTCAGTAATGGTGATCAAGAAGCAAAGTGATAATATTATAGACATAGACTTATTTATTCTATTCAATATCATAGGGCACCAAAATTTTTCTCTCCATTATTTAAAGAGTTGTTTTAATTTCTAATAATGATAAGCCTGTGTGCAATTATTTCTGATTAGTATTATACTTACGTTTGTTTGCTATGGGTTCTTTGACATCTCACAAAAATAAAAGTCAAGCTACATTTCTCATACTGCTTTTTAACGAGTTCTAAATATTCATTTTTATTTCAAACTAGCTAAAAATGCATTGGTTACTCAAACGTTTCAGTGCCATTCAATTTAACAATTTAATTTAAGCAAGTTTCTTTTATTCCTCAAGCAGGGTTTGAAGTGTATGCATAAAGGGAAAGTGAAATGTTCAGAAAACACAGTGTTTTTAATATTTAATATTCTAAACTTTTCATTGAGTATGTAAATTTAAAATCATCAAGGAAAGGACTATACATCTGCAGAAAAAGTAACAGATACATATTGAACATGAAGGAAGACAGATTATAACCTTGTGATATATATGTGATCGCATGCTTTCTGGATATTCTGGTTATAGTAGTTGTATCCCCAGCCGTTATCCCTACAAGTAAAAGCCATGTTATCAAATAGTTGCCAACCAGATTTTGGAGGTAAGACCCCATTTCTGAAGACATCATAAACTTTTTTTCATAGGACGTGGAGAAAACAAGGAAGCTCCCTTACTGGCTAGCTCTCACAGCACTGATAGTTGTATGGGTACAAGACTGACAAGAACATTATGGCTATATTGAACCACTTTCTGACCGGATTTAAGGCCTATTCAACCAGAGGAAGGCCTTGCTTTAAATCTATTCAAGGACCATGCTTTGAGAGGTAATCGTTTCCAGGGATGAACCTGCTACAGCAATTTGGCTAAAAGGATATAATGTCAAACTGCCCTCTAGATTCTTATCACTACGGGTACAGATTAGTATGGCTCTCTAATGCTGCTCTTCCTTGTCTTGCCCATGACATGATTTTCAGTCCTGTGCAATGAACTAGTTACTGGGCCTGGTCTCTCGTTGCTGGGAAGTGCCGACCATTTGTTCTCCTGTGATTCCACTGACTTAGAAAGTGTTCACTCCTAGTTATGCCTCAAGCAAAAACAAGAACTAATCTTTCTGTGATGGGTTTCTTAAATTCTTACAACAGGGGAGAATTAATGACACGTTTAATTACGATTTCTTTATTTTTCCTTTTCTTGTTGATGCCTTCTTATTCTCTGTGGTCACCCAAATGACCAGGGCAGGGGCCTGTCGTAGTTAAGGATACTGTTGCTGCAATTAAACACTATGACAAAAGCACCTTGGGGAGGAAAGTATTCTGAATCACTTTCATCACTGAAGGAATCTAGGACAGTAACTCAAACACGGCAAGTACCTGGATGCAGGAGCTGGTGTAGAGCCCATGAAAGAGTGCTACTGCCGATTTACTCCTCATGGTTTGATCATCCTCCTTTTTTTTTTTTTTTTTTATGAACCCAGAACTATCAGTCAAGAGATGACACCATCCTCAGTGGACCAAGCCCTCCCCCATCAATCGCTAATTAAGAAAATTTTCTACAAGCTAGTCCACAGACTATTATTTGGGATGCATTTTCTCCTCCTCCTCCTCCTCCCCCTCCTCCTCCTGCTCCTCCTCCTCCTCCTCCTCCTCCTCCTCCTCCTCCTTCTCTTCCTTCTCCTCTTCCTCTTCCCTTCCTCCTCCTCCTCTCCTCCTCTCCTGCCTCTGCTTCCCAAGTGCTGGGATTAATTAGGCTTGTGGCACTACTGCCCAGCAGGAGGCATTTTCTTAATCAAGGTTCCCTCTCTCAGATGATTATAATGTGTTTCTGGTTGACATAAAACAAGTTAGAACAGAGCACTAGTAATATATATATATATATATATATATATATATATATATACACATATATATATACATATATACATACACATATACATATACATACATACATACATACATACATACACATATATGCCAGATTCCTTTGACATGAGGTTTCTGGATGTGTTTTGTGAATTTTCAAAGAAATGCAGTCAGGAGACATTTGGAAGACACAAGATACATAAGTATTTTTCTATAGCAGCTGAAAGCTAATGAGAGACATTTAGTTGTCTTGAATTGGCAGTGTCTATATTCTATCAATTACCTTTGAGTACTTTGAAGTAGTGGGAAGACAATGTTAGAAATTAATGACACATTTCTTTCCTTTAAATGGCATATATGTTGGTCAGTCCTAAATGTCTCTAGTCATTAGAGGGCTGGCTTTCTTAACCTTTGCACTCATGTAGAACGACTCTGTATTTTATATTACTATGATTTATTTTTAAAATGTCTTAAGGGAATCTGTTCCCTGTAATGTATCCTGGGAAATGACCTTGGTAACATTATTTTATGAATTTATGAATCAAGAATTAATACATTGAAAAGCTGCGCATTAATAGAATGTAGCATATCAATGTTATTTTATTTCACTTTCTGCAGTATAAGGAGTGCTGTGTAGTAATATGCCAATGAAAAAATTGAGGATGATCCAAAGTCCACCAGCAAAACTTGATTATATAATTTGATATAATGAAAATGTTAACCACCAAATAGAAACAACCCCTTGATTAATTTGAAGTATTATATAGAATTAATCTGCATTAATACATACAATCATGTTAATCATTTTAGTAATGCTATATGTTTAATCACATTTTAGAAAGCACATATAAAATATCAATTTATAGAATATAATTACAAATAATACATGACCAAATACCAAATACATATTACATTATTGATTGTCTTTATTTTCATTGCATGTAGCATTTAGAACTTCAAAATAACTTGAAACTGTAATAATTAATGTTCTTTATTTTCTTCATGTATTTGAAATACAATTTGAATAATAGAACGCAAACTTGAACTTAGTTCTTTAATACATAGGATGAGTTAATGCAACTCTCTCTTCTTTGTCAAAATAAAAACAATTAACAATATATGCTTAGTAATGATAACATATCTTTGAAAACAGTAGAGATTTAAGGTCAATCCTTTGTATGTTTCATTTTTAAGACTAAGATTTTATCATTAGGTTGATAAATGAATGTCAAACTTGATCGCCTGCAATGGAATTTAATGTCTTTTTACCTTGATTGGAATAATAATTCTCAGATCTCTGTTTGTATTCCAACCTACTATATGGTAGAACTGAATTCTTCAAAACAAACATCACATCACCCCTCCCTACCCAGACAGAGAATTGCCCATTTTTTATCATAATCCAGCACATGATACTGTAATTATTGCACTGGAATGTCAGTAATAACCCCTGGTTTCTGTGAACAGCTGCTTTGTCATAGTTCTAATTTTCAATTCTCTGAAGGACAGTAAATAACAACTGTGGCTCTAGCAAGTTAAAACCTTGAGGCAAGGTCTGATGAAGACATTTCATGGCATGGGCAATGTGCCATGAGAAATCCTGCTTCCTCTCACCAGGTTCTGTCTGAAACTGTGTGGGCACATCAGAGACATTTGAAATAAAGAATAATACCATAAAAACCTAAATAATAATTTTAGTGTTAAGTGAAAATAAATTATTTTTAAACAATTTAAAATTCTAAGTTTATATTCAAGACCCAGTTTATTAGACATAATTACTTGAGAAAGTAAGTGTGTTCCTTGCACAATAAAGAGCTTGAAGTTAATTTGTTGGAAAGGAGAGGATAAATAAAATATTCAGAGATTTCAAATGGTGTATAGCAGCATACAAAAAATTCCTGCCTGTAAATTTTTCCTAAAAGTAAATTTCAGTAACATATTATGTTACTTAATTTGAATTTTTAACTTTAAGTTAATAAGCTGTGAGAAAATTTTCAGAGAAAATTGAAATTTCCTTTTAAGGTTTTTATAAATATGTTAACATGTAAGAATATGAACCTTTGACTAAACATCACTAAAATAGAAAACCTTTTACAACAGTCTACTTAAGTATAGTCCGTTCTTTAATTTTTGTTGTTATTAATATTATATTATAATCTGGTTTAGTGGTTATAAATGATATCAAATATTCATAATTAATGAAGTGAAACATTTGCAAATTTCACAAAAAAGTAGTTTGGTAATATCAATATTTGGCAGTTACTATTACATTTTTGTGTTTTCACATGGATTTGCATGACTTTTATTACATTGCAATATTTACATAAATATTATTTCTTTTTACTTTTATTGAGACAGCATTCCTCTCTACAGTGAAGGGTTGCTTGGAATTCAATATGAGTCACATTTCCCTAACTTGTGAAGATCCACCTCCTTCACATTCTAGAGTGCATGGATTAGAGATTTAAGTCACACATTTTTCTTTTATATATATTTTTTTCTCAATTTGGGTAGAGCTGTAATTCAGCTTAGGGCATTTGCAAATGTTATGTTATTGTTCTGTCATTGAGCTATATCTCAGCCCACTTTAATTCTTTTATTATTGAGCAAACAAGTAAAATATTTTATGGAATTTTTTATAAAATACCCACTTATAGAATTTTTCCTAAAAGGATTTATTTAACATATTATGTTTTTTATTTAGATTTTAATATTTGAGTTAATGTACTATGAATAGACATTTACACATAGAAAATAGAGATATAAATGTAAGGCTGTATATGTTTTCTACTTTTCAAAGTTTTACTTCAACTACTTATAGTAATGACAATTAATCTTCAGCCAAAGTAAAAAGAGAGAACTTGCATCCTGATTTCAAACAT